>NW_027491927.1:600000-853378 GCF_021521415.1 Bidens hawaiensis
AATCGTAGTTTGGCATAAATGCAAAAGTGAAAATTTAGAGTATTATATAACTTTTGAGCAATGCATTAAGTTTCTTTTACTGTGAGTGAGTATGCACGAGTCCACCTGTCAGCTTACATACATTGTATCCCATGGCGTCCGTTTCTTATTGGTAATGAGATGCGCGCAAGGGAGAAACAATTGTATGACTAACAACGGATTTTGATCAAGTCAGTAATTTGGATTGTACGAAGGACAACAGTGATCAAGTTTAATGACTTTGGGTTTGCTCTAAAAGCGAGTAAAATATTCATGCTTATGAATACCCAGATGATTAAGCCGCATAAAGACTCACAGTGTCCAGAAGCATAACGCTTGTTATTTTCTTTATTATACTTTTGGGTGATCAATAACTATAAGGCTTGAGTATGACTGGTTATTACATTTCTACCATCCTCACCGAGATTTTTGCTAGAGACTAACACCACTTTTAATTTAGCTTTTCTTTATGTTTATATCACTTACTTTACACTAACAACTTGTTTAAGACCTATCAATGCACCAATGATTAAGCACTCAGTCTTTTAAGCTTATTCCTTACTGGATTGGGGTCAAATAATCAATGTACTATCATTTTCTCTTTTTGCTTCAAAAACTCAAAATTTTGAGGAGCATAATCAAAATAAATTTAGTCGCCCCAGTTACTTTAATTTTATAAATTAATGGCTATCCTATCCATCTACAAGTAGATAACAGGACCAAAACATGCAAGCATGCTCCACAAACTTAAATAACCGACATAATTTTCAGCGAGAAAATAGAGTAGAAAGTTTAAGAAACACCCCAAATACTTTCCATTGTCAAGGTAAATGGCTATTCCGAATATTTACAAGAAATTATCAGGACCAAACATATACAAGTATATGTCCTTCAAATATAGAAGTAATTGTCATAATTTTCACGAAAGTATGCAAAAATCTTTTTGGTTTTTCTCTTTACATACCAAAAACACAATCTTTTTTGTCTTTTCGGATTTTTCTTTACAAACGAGAAATTCACAATATTTTTACTTTTTCAAAAATTTTCTAAAATTAAGAATTTCACAATCTTTTTGGTTTTTCAAAATTTTAAGATGTTTTTGGAATTCTTTTTTTCAAATTTTGAAAACTTAATAGACATGAAAAACAAAAGACATAAAAACACACTATTTTTGAAGTTTTTGAAGTTTTTAAATTTTTTCAATGTTTTTGGTTTTTATCTATATAATCGAAAAGCACATTCTTTTTGTATTTTCTATTTTCACCCCCTAAAAACCAAAACCAAAACTAAAATAAAATTAAAATAAAACAAAATAAAATAAAATTAACGATAGTTATCCTAATTTTAAGATATCAGCGAGAGTCTTTAAGCCATTTAAACTAAGCAAAAATTGAAAATGTTCAAATGCTTTGGTAAATAAATCAGCTTTTTGAAAATCGGTATGTACTTTCTCAAGATCAATTAACTTCTTTTCAAAACAATCCCGTATGAAATGATATCGAATTTCGATATGTTTCGTTTTAAAGTGTTGTACGGGATTTTTGGTGATGCTAATGGCAGCGAATTATCAATTAAAATGGGAGTAGTAAGAAACTTCAAACCGTAGTTGCGAAGATGTTATTGTATCCACAAAACCTGGGAACAACAACTCGAGGCTGCAACATACTCAGCTTCGGCGGTTGAAGTAGAGACCGTTTTCTGCTCCTTACACTGCCAGGAAACAAGCCGGCTTCCTAAGAATTGACATCCCGCTGTGGTAGACTTGAAATTAATCTTGCATCCTCCATAGTCTGAGTCGGAATAAGCGGTAAGATCAAAAGTATCATCTTTGGGATACCATAACCCGGTGTCAGGATTACCCCTCAGATATTGAAGAATACGCTTGACCGCTGCCAGGTGAGTCACTCGGGGACTAGCTTGGTTCCTATTCATCAAAGAACCAGTATGTCGGGTCAAGAAGCAGTAAGATACATCAAAGAACCAATCATTGCTTGATATAGGGTAGGATCGACAGTATCCTCCAATTCATCCGGTGATAAATTGTGACCCACGGGGAGAGGAGTAGAAGGGGTTTTTCCGGCAGTAATATTGAATCGGCTTAAGACGTCGTTCACATATTTTTTCTGGTGAATGAAGATTCCTTTCGCAGACTGATGAACATGCTACCCTAAAAAGAAATTCATTTCTCCCATCAAAACTCATCTCGAACTTGGTTTGCATTGATTTCTCAAACTCCTTACACAACGTGTCGTTTGTTGACCCAAAGATTATGTCATCTACATAAATCTGGACGAGGAGAAGATCATCACCAATATTTTTATAAAACAAAGTGCAGTCAACAGTCCCACGTTTGAAACCATTATCCGTTAGATGGTCGGCGAGCGTGTCATACCAAGCCCTTGGGGCTTGATGTAGACCATATAATCCCTTGTTTAATTGGTAAACTCGGTCAGGATAATCAGGGTCTTCAAAACCCGGAGGCTGTAAAACAAAACCTCATGAAGTTCACCATTGAGAAAAACACTTTTGACATCCATTTGGTAGACTTTTATGGTCTTATAAGATGCATAGGCTAAAAAGATACGTATGGACTCGAATCTTGCAACAGGAGCATATACTTCGGTGTAGTCAATACCCTCTTGCTGATGAAAAACTTGCACCACTAAACGTGCCTTGTTGCTCACGATCACCCCACGATCGTGTTTCTTACATTTATATACCCACTTAGTCGGAATCGCCTTCTTGACTCTAGCAGGTTTGTCGAAAAGATCCCAAACACCCAATCGTGTAAATTGTTGTAATTCTTCTTGCATGGCTTCTACCCAAGAAGAATCTTGAAGTGCCATACGAGGAGTCGTTGACTCAACTTGGGATAGAAAACAAGTAAATTTAGCAAGATTTACAATCCCAGATGAGTGTAAGTCTGCATAAGCACACAATACATTATTTTTACTTGATGAAGCAACTTGATGACGTGTTTGAACTCCCACATCAAGTTCACCAATAATGTTTTCTTTCGGGTGATAGTTATGAATCTTAAGAGTGGGATTCTCAGGAACATCAACAGTGCCAAATAAATTAGTGTAGTGTTCACCCAGGTCATGAGATGAAACATCACTATCAAGTTCGATAACTTGATCAACAACTGGAGTGTCATCAGACGAAGTTGATGCGTTATCGAAGAGAACTGGAGAATCATTATCAGGATCTTCTGTTGGAGCATCAGTTGGAATGTCATCATCATTAGAACTTGCAAATCATGGAATTACCAGTTGTTCTTCAAAATAAGCACAGACTAAATATTCATCTGGTTGATCAGTTGTTGGAGTAAATGAATTGAATAAGCCATCATAGTCAAACATCTAGTCGGGACCTTTCCCTTGAGAAGGAGTAGTGTACTTTTGACAGTCCACATGGTACCATTCTTCAACACAACCAGACGTAAAGTTAAATACTCGTTTCTTAGGAGAAGCATAACCCAAGAAATACCCTTCAATGGCTGATTCATCAAACTTTCTCACATCCTTTTTCAACATCGTACAAGGACACCCAAATGGTTCCAAGTATTTTAAATTATGTTTACGATTATTCAACAGCTCATAACTGGTCTTCTTGAGTCTATTAATAGTTAGAACTCGATTGAGTGTATAACAAGCCGTATTCACCGCCTCATTCCAAAATTGGACAGGAAGCTTTGAATCAGCAAGCATAGTTCTAGCGGCTTCAATCAACGTTTTATTCTTTCTTTCAGCAACACCGTTTTGTTGTGGTACGTATGGAGCACTGTATTCTCAATGAATTCCCTTTTGTAAACAGAAGAAATCCAATACAATATTTTTAAATTCAGTACCATTGTCACTTCGAATTCTCCTCACTTTCTATTTGTATAGTGATTCGATCTTAGTGATTAAATTTTGAACAAGAACCGGTGTTTGATCTTTCGAACTCATAAATAAGACCTATGAATATCGTGAATAATCATCGGTAACTACCAGGCAATACCAATCTCCAGAAATACTCGCACGATTCACTGGACCGAAAAGATCCATATGAAGTCGCTCAAGAGGAGTATCGATGGAATTTAATAACTTAGAAGGATGCAACTTTTTCTTCTGTTTGCCCTTTTTGCAAGCAATACAGTGATCGGATAACTTAAAGTTCTTCAAAGACACACCTTCAACTAGGTCATTTGCCATTAGATAGTTCATCTTACGAACATGAATGTGACCCATTCTACGATGCCAGAGAATAGAATCTTTCTCGGTTGCTTTCGAGACAAAACATGTTTCGACGATGTGGATACTTTAGAACTCATATTTAAGACATAAATATCATTCGATTGAGGTGATCGCATGATAACATGTTGTAGGTTCTCAGCCGGATCTACACGGAATATCTCGTTCTACGTAGGTGCGGAATCCCTACGTAAGACGATACGAGCGTAGAAGACGATACACGTTAACACGATCAAACACACGTTACAATAAACAAGGACACGTTGTATTGCAACTGGAAACACGTGATATCAATCACTAATTACATACACACGTAAACTCGTTACAACTCGATAACTGATCTCTTCTGTCAAATCTATCTAAGCCGTAACCTAAACACTTATAAACCACGACAACTTCGCCTAACATGTTTAGGCGAAGTTGTTCCTAACTTTGCTTGTTCCACAAGTTCGCCTATACAAGCTAACTTGTGAGAACTTCGCTTACATACAAAACACAAATCCAACTAACTCGATTACAGACACTATATACTGAACTACTGACATCATGCACCAACAGACTCCCCCTTGGCAGTAGCTTCATATCTTTGTCTTCAAACACGTGTCTTGTAATCTTGAACAATCTTGGATCTTTCGTCTTCAAGCATGAAATCCTTCTCGTACACATACCGAAACAACTCTTTGATATTTCTTCACTTCGTCTTTCCAAGCAGGAATATAAAATATCTTCTTCTCATTCAGCACCTGCAGATCAGCTTGAGACAAGTTCACTAGATGCATTGGATCATATACTCTCAGCAGCTCTTGTTCATCTTCGTCCTCCATTACTGCTTCAGCTGTTTCACAATCTACATACAACCACTTCAGATCTTTCAGCACATCCTTGGGCATTTGTTTCATCGACACTTCTTTTAAACACCGGATCGGCTTATACTTCATAATCATCCAAGGCTTGCCATCTGCTCTCATCCCTCTATCTTTATCTTCAATAAGTTTTCCTTTCTGTGGTTTCAACAGCTCGAACTTCTTCTCTTTTATACTTTCCTTCCAAACAATCTTTCCAATGACTCTAGCCATGTTATCATCACTCCTGTTTATTAACCCCAATCTGGCTAAGTCCTTCACTTCACACTCTGGCAATGTATTCAACGATCTCAACAGCCTTTTGAAGTACTGAACACCATCATACCTCTTAATCACAAAGAGCCTCAACTGCTCATCATATATCCAGCATATAATCCCCTTTCTCGATTCAGCATAACCTCTAATGTTGTAACTTTTCTTGAACATAGTAGGGACCGCCGGTTTTTTCTTTTTTACAAACCACTGAGCATAGCCTTCTTTCCATCTTGGCTGCTCTTCCCATTCCGTCTCATCACTTCCCATATCTTGACTCATATCTACCTTATCAACATCCGGAATCTCATGCTCAATATTCTCCTCTACAATTTCTCCCTCTTCAATCTCACTATCAATAACAATCTCAGCACCAATCTTCTCTATCTCTTCAACTGGTAATACATCAATATCACCTATAAACTCATCATCCATCTCCTCAACATCCACGACCACCACCTCATCACCTGTACCGCCCGCTGCACTTGTTGACTCCCCCTGAGATGTGGAAGTCCCAAGAGCTTGTTCAGTTCTTGGCAACTCTCCACCTGCACCTTTCGATGCATTGGGATCATCGTCTCGATCATTTCGCTTCTTAGTCCTCAGCTCATCGCCCTTACAGCTCGTCTCCCCCTGAGATGCCAAGAACTCTTTCAAAGCATCAACGATTTGCCATGTTCAATCAGCAGGGACGACTGTATCTGATTCTCTGCAACGAGGCGCTGAATAGCATGGGTCTGGATATGATTCAACCTTGATTGTTCTGCCACGACCCGTTCAAGTGTTGCTATTAACAGGGTCGCGTATCGGGTTGAAACGACCTTTGATTAACCTTAACGAACATGATTATACGAAACTACAACCCGACACACCTTTAATCACGGCTGGAAAAATGAACACAGATGAATCGAGATATAAGTTCGCTTAGGGTTTCAGAAGATAAGTTCGCCGGTTTATGAAAATAATGAACAGTTTGACCTTAAAACTTCTTTATATAGGGTCAGAGTTATACCGGCGAAGTTATGGATAACTTCGCCTATTGCAGGCGAAGTTATGCACAAGTTCGCCGATATTAAACTTTACAAAACAAACCCCTATAATTTGAACAATTTGCAATTAAGTTTTAAAACATCCTTTAAAAAGTTAAATGATACGATCAAGACAAAGTAACCAGATATAAAGTTATAAAACGACATAAGTGGAATAAAACTTAGAAATAAAGTACACGGGATCAAATTTCAGTCTCAACAGGGACTACTATGTTTTAGAAAAGATCCGAACAGGAATCATACTTATTAAGTAACTGTCACACAGATCCGTGTTCAGCTGTATTATGACATAAAAAAACAGGTTGTAAGCAGGTAAATAACTTAAAATGGTTAACATCGCTTCTGTGATACGGGTTAGGTTCAATTAAGCTCAAAACTTAAATGGGCAACAACTCAGAGATTATGATGCCTCCTATCTATTCTCAAAGCGTATTTGGCTTTCCCCAAGTCACCCCGAGTTGACCTCGACCCGTAGTGTCTGATTAAATAGTAAGTACTCTTCAATCTTTAGACTCTTCATCCCGTTCTCTTTCTTACATCTTGGTTAAGAAGTATGAACATTATGAACTCTAGAATGTCTCAATAACACACCCTTTTTTTTTAAGTATTTACACAACTTCAGAGTAGTAAACAACTGCAAGTCCCGAATCTGGATCACTGCAGTTTCTTGACACGCTATCTTCACGAGAATCAGAACACTCACGGGCTCGTGTATGACTGGGTAATCGCTTTTCTGCCTATCATTCGGAAAGATATATATGGAGACATACACAACTCTTAAGGAGTTTCCACGTAAAATCGAGTAGATTTAGTTAGTATCAATTCTACTTTTACGCACCATAAGAAGCTACCATGACATACAATGACTGTTCTAAAGTCTTTTAGGCCTTATAACTTCACTAGTTAAGCACACAGAATCAGTATATCTATCACTTTCCAAGGTTGGATCAATTTTCTGTTAAACATAGTAAAGGAACTTCTTACGAAGTAGTAGACTTGAAAAATAATTTCATCTCCCACAAAAATTTTTAACTTCTATCGCCCCGATCAAGTCGAAGTCTTCAGGTAAACGGCTATCCTGAGATCCAATGGATCAGCTGGACCGACCACATACGAGTATGTGTCCTTCTAACTAAGTATGAACGACTAATTTTCAGCGAAAGAATTAAAAACACATCATAAACCGCCCCGGTCACTTTTAGTCATCTGGTTAATGGTTATCCTTATATTCTACAAGTAGAAATGAGGACCAAACATATCCGAAGATATGTCCTTCAAACTGAGGCAACCGACATAATTCTAAGCGATAGTGACGTTTTTTTTTAAACAAAGACGAAAAACACGGTTACTCGGGATTGATCATCCCATTTAGCTCAACAAGGTTTTGAAAACGATTTTTGTCAAACGCTTTAGTAAACAAGTCAGCGAAATTATCTAATGTATCAACCTTTTCGAGCACAATCAGTTTCTTCTCAGCACAATCCCGTATAAAATGATGACGGATGTCAATATGTTTAGTTTTGCTATGCTTTACGGGATTGTTAGTTACTGAGATAGCAGCAGTGTTATCAATGCAAATAGGAGTATGAGTGAAATTCAGACCATAATAGCGTAATTGCTGTTGAATCCAAAGAACCTGGGAGCAGCAGTTCGATGCTGCCATGTATTCTGCTTCACATGTTGAAATGGCGACTGAGGTCTGCTTCTTGCATTGCCATGACACTAATCTGCCTCCAAGAAACTGACATCCACCTGTTGTTGACTTTCGATTCTGATTGCATCTGACAGAAGACAAGATTCTTCTGTTGCCATCTCAGTCGACCTCATATCCATAACATACGTATTCTTTTCCCTTAGAGCCTTCATTACTATCCAATCCTCTGGTGTCTTGAAACCAGGATACAGTACGATCGCTTCATTCTTGGTAAAGTGCACAGTGTAATCTTTGTCACAGATCTGCGATACACTCAGCAGATTATGCTTTAGTTCTTCAACGAAATTCACTTTCTCTAAAGTCATTTTTCCATTAGTCACCGTCCCTATTCCTGTAATCCTTCCACCGCTCTCTCCAGCAAATCTCACTCTTCCTCCCTGAACAGGTTTCCATTCGTGTAACAAATTCTTGTTACCCGTCATGTGCCGGGAACAGCCGCTATCCACAACCCATAGATTGTTTGCAGCCCTGTTCAACTGTTCCTGCACGATTAAAGCAGATGATTAAAATCTGGGGACCCAAGACCTATTGGTCTTGGGTCGATACATCCCGTACTTTGGCTGTCCAAAGTTAGTATCAGAATAATTTCTGTAAGTCCTAAAAGGATACCTTCTTGTATACTGACTATAAGGCCATCCAAACCTTAATGAATTAAATGAATTATTACTTATGGTTTGGTTGTTAGCAGTGAAAAACTGAGATCGTTTACTTTGAAAACTTGGATTAGTCCAATTTCTGAACTTTGATGAGTTTTCATTTTTACCATTATTGTACTCACTGTTAGTTCTGTTCTCAGTTTTTAAAGGCCTCATACCTCTGAATCTCTGCTTCAGAGGGCAATCAGCAATTAGGTGTCTTAATTGATTACATCTGAAACAACTCCTGTGTTCAACTTTCTTTTCAATAGTTGTTTTAGATGTTGAGGCTGCATTACTGCCCGTTTGTCTCACATATGGTGGGACATACGGGTTTAGTGGAGAATTCTTTTCATTTGATATATGTTCCTCTCCACGTTTTGGTAATACTGCCTCTTCTTTTGTCTCACTCGACTCGGATGACTTGTCCGAGTTTGATGAGACAGGACTAGGAACCGAAATCTTAACACTCGAAACAGGCTTACTTGTTTCGCCTTTACTAACTTCTGGTTCTTTAATAGTAACCTTAACCGGAACTGTCTGACCAAAATCAACATCAACAGATTTCTGATTACTAGGATCATAAGTGTAATTATGATTGTAAGGTGGTGGAACTTCATGATATCCAATTCCTTCCCTTTTAACTGGGGAACCTTGATCACTAACGAGGTGATCAAGTATAGCGGAGGAATTATTAAATTGCTCAAGTTTCCTGTTTAGTTCCACCACTTTCACCTGATGATCAGCTATCTGTTTATCCCTTTCAGCTATTAGTTTGGTTTTCTCTTCTAACACTTCATAGCTAAGATCAATTACTTGAATTTTTTCAGCTAGATTTGCTTTAAGACTTCTAATATCTTTCTCACTAGCTTTTATTTTTACTTTATAATTGTTTTCTCAAGCTTTAGTGAAATAATGATCTTCTTTTAATGTTTTAAATTGAGCATCCAAACTAACAAACTGATCAGTTATAGTTGTCAATTGTTCAGACAGATTTTCACATTTAGTACAAGGGAGTTTGGTACTTACCTCGGAGAGCTGGTCTGTCACTTCTGCCATGTAAGCTTCATTTTCGCCAGTCACTTTCTCACTATCTGCAGTTTCGATGTTCGCCAAATTGGCCTGTTCAAAAACTTCCTCAACATGCAGATTCCAGTTGTACTCTTCATTCTGTCTGGATATCATGGCTCTATTCTCATTACCACCCCCACTCTGTTCTGTAGACCTGTTTTGACTGCGTTCTACACGTTCATTTGTGCACTCTTTCGCAAAGTGTCCATTTTGTTGACAGTTATAACATCGCACCTTTGACTTATCAAAACCTGGTCTTTCACCAACAAACTTCCTACCAGTCTTCTTCATAAACCGTTTAACCCTTCTCACAATCATCGCCATCTGCCACTGCTGATCCATCTCTTCCAGATCATCAGCATCGATCTGATCATAGTCTTCGTCTAACGTTGCAGGATCAACAATCTTACCTTGAATGTAATTTTCATACGAAGCAATGAAAGATGCATAGAGAGCAAACTGCTGTTCAGCAGATTTAACACTCATGGGCATCTTAGAGTAGTTGATGTTTGGAACACTTGAGGAAAAACTACTCTTGTTTGCTTGAGGTTTAGAAGCTTTTGATCCACCAGCTACAAAACACACATCACCATTCATGTTGAGAGATACATGACCTTCATGTGTTGAGTTAGCGCCCGAGTCTTTCTTTGAGTAGTAAGCAGATGATTCAGACTTCGAACTTGAACTTGAGTTAACTTTTGTACCATACATTCCTGGATCCTGAACCTGATCAGTTGGTGTCTCTTTTCGAACCATGTTAAGTTCAAAAGTTCGTAGTTTGTTGACTGTTGTTTCCAAGTCATAGTCGGCAAACTCTTTGTCTTCTCTCATCAAGACAGTGTACATCTCCCATTTCGGTGGGAGAGCATCAAGAAGCTTTTCCACGATCTCATCTTCTTTGTAAGCAATGGAATAATTGCTTAGTTCTGTCATCAGATGATAATATCTAGTGATGATATCATCAAGTGATTCATTCTTCAAGAACTTGAACACCGAGAATTGGGTTTTAAGTAGTTTAATCTTTGATGCACGAATCCCCACATTACCCTCAAATCGGCTTTCAAGCGCTTCCCAAAGTTCTCTAGCACTTTTATACTTCCTGAAGGTGTGAAGAATCTCTTGTGGAAGAGCCACAGTTATCACTGCATGAGCTTTGCTTTCAGCTTCATACATTTTCTTTTCTTCTTCTTCCATCTTATTGTATTTCTTTATCTGTTCACGACCCTCATACAAGGCATTTGGTGGAATGTAACCATCTTGAATGCACACCCACATCTTAGCATCTTGGTATTTAACATACTATTCAAACCGATCCTTCCAAGCCACGAAATCGGTACCCTTAAGCATCTTCGGTGCCTTAGTAGCTGAACCCGCTTCCACTTCCATCTTCACCAGTTCCGTAATATTTATTGAAGTCATCTTTCACGAAACACAAAGAAACTCGAAAAATAAAAATTTTATTCTTAACAGTATTGTAGGCGAAGTTGTGGATAACTTCGCTTAAGTCTTAACTTCGCTGATTCTTAACTTCGCTCCCCTTTTTAAATTCGCCTGATTCGGCGAAGTTGTAGATAACTTCGCTTGAGATAAGCGAACTTGTGAAGTAGGCGAAGTTCAGGGTAACTTCGCTTGAGATAAGCGAACTTGAGAGGTAGGCGAAGTTGTGGATAACTTCGCTTAACCTTATATCTTCGCCGAAACCCTACGAACAGTAGCGGCAACTTCGCCTGATGAACACGATGATTTTGCAGGTTTGATTTCTGGGTTTTGCGAGGTATGTGAAGGTGTAATGGGTTGTTTATGATGGTGGGAGGTGAGTAGGACACAAAAACTCGGTAAACTCATCCCGCGAATAGTCGAACGGAACGATTTCTACACCCGCGTGATAATTCCGAACCACACAATCACGAGCAATAGCTCTGATACCAATTGTAGGTTCCCAGCCGGATCTACACGGAATATCTCGTTCTACGTAGGTGCGGAATCCCTACGTAAGACGATACGAGCGTAGAAGACGATACACGTTAACACGATCAAACACACGTTACAATAAACAAGGACACGTTGTATTGCAACTGGAAACACGTGATATCAATCACTAATTACACACACACGTAAACTCGTTACAACTCGATAACTGATCTCTTCTGTCAAATCTATCTAAGCCGTAACCTAAACACTTATAAACCACGATAACTTCGCCTAACATGTTTAGGCGAAGTTGTTCCTAACTTCGCTTGTTCCACAAGTTCGCCTATACAAGCGAACTTGTGAGAACTTCGCTTACATACAAAACACAAATCCAACTAACTCGATTACAGACACTATATACTGAACTACTGACATCATGCACCAACACATGTCCTCGGGAATCACATATCCCGGTTTCAAAATTAGACATTCTTTATCAGTAAATACCGTGGTGTACTTCTTGTTACAGATTTGCGACAAGCTCAATAAGTTATGGTCTACCTTGTCACAATAGTTAACCTTTTCAAAAGTAATATACCCATTCGAAACTTCACCTTCTTGTGTGATCATACCCCCAGAATTCCTAGCAAATGCCATATAACCCCCTTGAATATTTATTACATTTGTTAAGAGGTCGAGATTTCCAGTAATATGACGAGAACATCCACTATCCATGATCCAGTTTTCACCAGAAATGGTCTTGGATGTACCTTACACACAAACGAAAATGATTAGTTCAAAAAGGCAGCCCAGGCCTTAGTCTTGGGCACCTTTTGGTTTTCTTGAGAAAAGTTAAACTTAGTTGAATTCAACTGTTGTTCAGCAACTTGAGAATAAGTTACAGGCTTCTTATATTTTCGTCTTAAATAAGCGGCTTGAACTACATTTGATTTCACATTTTTGCATAACGGTTTAGTTGGAATGAACTTTGGTTTAACAGAACCTTGAGTTTCATTCACACGAATAACTTTTCGAGGATTCAGGTTTGAGAACATAATATGAGTATCATCATCATGCGACACAGGTCATTTCAGAATCTCCTTTATCAAAGGAACCGGTTTGGAATGGTCCTTGACAAAAGGGTGAAGATTTTTAAATTTCTGTTGTCCACAATTTCTCACTACATGACCATGTTGACCGCAAAGCAAACAACTTCGCATGTCAACCCGATCTTGTTGAGGTTTAGCATTAACATATGACAAAGATGGTTGATGATAACTCACATTCTTGGTCATGCTCTTAGCAAACTCATCAGATAATTCAGATTTCTTTTTCAAATAAAAATCTAAGTTAGAACAGTTTGAGAAACTTTTCAAAGTATATGTTCCAGTTGACTTTACAAATTGGACTTTCTTAGCCTGTTTTAAAACTTGGTTTACTTTAGTCAATGGATCAGATGAAGCTGATGTTTTAGCTTGAGCATACAAATGTTCAAGTTCTCGAATCTTGGAGGTTTCATTGTGAAAAACTCTTTCAATTAGTTCAGGTTTAATGATACTTATTGGAATGTATTTCTTAGTAAAAATCGTGTCAATCCCCTTCAATTTAAATACTCTACCTGTAGATGGCTTAGAAACAATTGGATTTATGAAACGCAGCAAATCCTCATCAGAAATTTTGGGTTTTTCTGGTTTCTTAGCCCTCATTGGTTTGACTTTCACATGATTATCTTGTTTCACCTGAGTTGTGTGCGAACCATACACAGCTTCCTCAAATTCATGAGGTTCACATAGTATGTGATTAGAACTTGGAATGTTCTTATTCTTGTGTATAATTTCATGTTAGAACACATCCTCAATGATAACTTTGTCAACATTTTCAATAAAGACTTTGTTGCTTTGAACATGAGGTTTCTGAATTGAAGATTGGGCTTTAACAGTTTCATGTTTAACTGATTTTGCTTTTTCAGGAATCATAGATTCTTTAACAATCACGTCCTCTTCTTTTATCAGATGGGTTTTGCTGCTGCAGGAATTTGATCTAGAGATTCGGGACAAGAAAGGGAGTGAAAATGTTGTCACTTGTCCCGAATTATGGTGGAAAATGGGAACACAAATGGGCCCATTAACGAGTCCTTCCCGGATGAGCACATTCTGGCAGTTTCACAAAATCCCCGGTTTGCTCATATTGTTAATTTTAAAGTTGTAGGTGATTTACCAGAGAAAACAGTTGATGTCCCAAGCTAAACAGTACATTTGGGATGATCTAGACTTGTTCAAAATTGGTGCAGATTAGATGATCAGACGATGCATACCCGAGGAGTATGTCAGATCAGTGTTGGGACACACACATTCGTCTGCGTGTGGTGGTCACTTCAGTGGCCAGAATACCGCTCGAAAATTTTTGACGAATGGTTTCTTTTGGCCATCATTGTTTAAGGATGCTCACGAGTTCGTGACACACTGTTTAAAGTGTCAACAACTCGAGAGAATTTCTAAGAGGGATGAGATGCCCTTGAACCCGATCCTAGTTGTTGACATTTTTGATGTTTAGGGGATCGATTTCATGGGCCCGTTTCCGAATTCGCACGGTAATTTATATATCCTAGTGGCCGCCGATTACATTTCTAAATGGGTTGAAACGATAGCCACTAGAACGAATGATCACATAGTCGTTTGCAATTTCATTCAAAGTAATATTTTTTCGAGATTTGGAGTCCCCCGAACCAACATAAGTGATGGGGGATCTCATTTTAAGAACTTTAAATTCTTAAAATTGCTTAAACGGTATGGTGTTGATCATAGGAATGCAACTCCTTACCATCCACAAACGAGTGGACAAGTTGAGGTTTCCAATAGACAAATCAAATAGATTTTATAGAAAACTGTTCGGGTGGATCGAAAGGATTGGTCAACCAAGTTGATCGATGCTCTATGGGCCTACCGAACCGCTTATAAAATGCCAATCGGAACCACTCCTTATAGACTTGTGTATGGAAAGGATTGCCATTTACCGGTTGAAATTGCACAACGAGTGTTTTAGGCTACTAAACAGGTTAATATGGATTATGATGATGCAAGTAAGGTGAGGAAATTGGCTTTGTGCGAGATTGAGGAGTTGAGAGACGAGGCATACGATTGCGCGTCCGCTTACAAGGCAAAGATGAAGAAAGTTCACGATGCCAACATCCGGTTGAAGAATTTTGAATTTGGTCAACGAGTGTGGTTGTACAACACAAGGATGAAGCTATTCCCGGGTAAGTTGAGAAGTAAGTGGACGGGCCCGTATTTGATTGTAAGAGTCGGGAATCATGGTCAATACGAGATTGAAGACTTTGATGATCATTTGAGGCAAGTGGTAAATGGCTATAGACTGAAGCCATATTTGGAGTTGAAGGTCATACATGAGCTGGATGAGGAATCGGTGAATTTCATTGTGACTTCACCGGTTTGTGAAGAGAATTGTGTTCGAGGCACTGTCAAGCTGTAGACTTTAGATACAGCGCTCACGGGAGGCAACCCAGAGTTTGTAAGTGTTTGTCCAGTTTGTTTTTGTTTTGTTGAGTCTTGCACTTAGTGTCGTCTCGAGTTTTGTGCAGTGAATGCCAAGGGTGGGAATCTCGTTTAAGAAATGGAAGTTCAAGAATGTTTGGTAAGCATTAGTCAAATTACACGTCGTTCCAGGTACGTAAAGGTGTTTTGAGTTTGGAAACGTGTTCAGGGTGTTGTTGGGATGCCGAAAAGCGCGTTTGTAGAAAATTTTGGTTTCTGTTGTACCGCGATGGGCTTGTTACTACCTCCATCCCATATCACGATGGAGGTTAGGCATGCTTGGCATATGACGTCATCGCGATATGCGATGACGTCACAAACACCCCATCTCGTATCGCGATGGGGTTAAAACCCTAATTGAATTTAATTGGGTGGCGATACGCGATCGCCACCCTTTTGACCCATCGCGTACTGCGATGGGCCGTGGAGCTCCGTCTACTTATATTTATAACCGACCTTTCTTCTTCTTCTTTCTTCTTTTCTTCTCCTTCTTCCCGTCTTCTTGTCTTCTCCGGCGAACCCACCATCCACCACCACTAGTCACCACCACCATCCTCGTTGCCTCTTCCTCCCTTCACCACCCTTACTCCACTCCGCCGTAAACTCTGTCACCACCACAGTCACCTAACCACCCCCATCCACCCACCTAACCACCACCGTCCACCCACACAACCACTACCACTGTCTGATACTACCACTACTCCACTCCACCACCTCCCATCTCCCTCAACCATCGACCACCATCCTTCTACCCCAGTCACTCCACTACATACCGCCATCCTACAATCCACCACCGTCGACCATCACCACTGTCCTTCACCATTGCCACCATCGCCATCGCCGTTCACTGTGTTATTATTATTAAGTCAGTTTTCGATCCGACATCGAGGTAATATTTTATTATTATATTGTTTGTGTCCGATTAGTTGGCTTATGTCGATTTTAATAATTCGACACATTGCGGGATTGTGGGTTTGTTTAGCGGATTTAGAGCTGATTAGTGTTAAATTTGATTGTTCGGGTTCAAGATAAGCATTTGGATTGTTGGGTTTCGAAGTTTAGGTTAGTTGTTCGTGTAGGGGGGTTGGAAAATTTGTCGGGTTAGGCATTTGTTTTGTGTTTTACTTGGATATTATGGTTGCCGGGTTGGTTTGTTCGAGTTGTTTATGGAGTTGAGTAATTCAGGTGTTTAGCTTATATTAAAAAATGTGACGAGTCTGGTTTTTGATGTTCACATTTAAAAATCATTATTTTATTATAAAATTAATGATAGTGTTGGTTTGATATTAAACGATTTCCGTGAACGTATTTTTAAAATATTTTATTAATACTTCAGAACCCGAAACGACACATCTTTCATTTGATGTACACGTTTTTCGAGACAATTAGTTTGTGTGTTAGCTAGTTCGAGTCAGTTGGTTTGTTTCGTTTTGTTTTATTGTGTGTGTTTAATCGAGTCGTGTCGAGTCTCGGGAACACCTTGATTGTTTGAAATTGATGGTTTTGAATTGCATAGTAATTACCCGCCCGTACTCAATCTTCATTCGGGTAGGATAATCTGGTTTTTAGAAATACGCATAGGGGGTCCCCGAATTTTTAGTCTTTATTTATCCTTATTTTATTTTATTAATATTTTGATATTATTTTATTATGTGGCACGATTGCGACCGAAATGCTATACAGTCTTCGCCACATTGACGGTTGACATATCTAACTTGCGTGTTTGATTATACAGATATGTCTGATGCTCCAGATTCCTCACGGCGCAAAAGGCAGAGGACTGAGCCTCGCATCATACGCTACGATAGCGAGGAGGTACAGATTGTCCCTAACATCGAGCCAGTGGATACTATGGGAGATGGACGTCGTCCACACCAGGTCCTTCGGTTTTTATTCACATCATATGAGTATACGAGGTTCGGGAGGATTCGACAGATGCGGCTACTTCACTACCGCTCTTTTGATTGGACGTTGCTGCGAGAGTTGGGTATTGACATCCATGTTCGTGCATTATTGACGGGTCCGTGGACAGATGTGCTCGCGTGTGACTCGATTCCGTAAGTCGAGCTCACACGTGAGTTTTGCTCGACCTTTTCATTCATTTACTCCCACGGACTTCAGTGAGCCACACACAATGTCCTTCTTGCTGGGACGACATCTTTACGAGATGTCTGTCCTTGACTTCGTTGTGGCCATAGGATTTTATACGGCCGAGCAGGTGCAGGCTACTGACTTCATGCAGAGTGTTCATGGTTACACGACCAGGCTACTGGCTCACGGAGGCCCAGCTCGGCCAGTATTGGGCGGAGATCGCCGGCAGGGCCCACTCCAGTGCCGTTCTGGAGTCGTCTATCAGGGACCCCGTCCATCGCTACATCCACAGGATCGTTGCCTGTACTATCGTTGGCCGACATTCGGGCCACAAGAAGTGCAGCAACTTTGATCTGTAGTGTCTACTGTCTATCATTGGCCGCCGACCGACCATTGTGGCAATGCTCCTGCTCACGTCGTTTGCACGGGGTCACAGCTTACAGGGTTCCTCAGCACGCTTAGCCTTAGGGCCATATATTACGAGGATCGCCCAGCGACTTGGCGTCTTTGACCGTTATGCGGTCAGATCCACTCCGACAGGCATCATCATCTTCATCACGCCAGCCACAGCAGACAACAATCACACTACATATGATATATCAACGGCAGTTAGAGATGCAGCAGGAGCAGGTGGCACAGCGGGCCCACCTGGCCCGTTTTGACGATTATTTTGGATTATTATTTGCTATTTTGTAGGTACCGCTCCCACCATCATTGTCTATCACAGAGGAGCAGCCCGTGGATCCACCAGAGGACACTGCTGACGATTCGCCAAAGCAGTAGATTTTTGGGTTACCTTTTTACTTTATTTTGTTTTTATTCCTGTGGTCTGTAGTATACTAATATTATATTATTGGGAATACTGTATGGGTAACCGGTTGGGTGTATATGTTTAAATATCTTTTGATTACTGTTGTGATTCATTTATTTGTATATTTTGTTGTAACCGAACTTTGTGAGTGTTGTTCACTATAAACCCTCGCGAGATCCCACTCGTCCTCCCGGTCTACCGGGAGGTTTAAAGGGCTTGTTACATACGCTAAATGCAATCGTGATTCCTACGAAAGTGCGTTAGGTCTTTTAACGTTTTAACTTGTTTAACAAAATTATTATGATACGACTTAATTCGGCTCGGTAATTGTTTTAATAAAATTAATAGAAAATCATTTTCATAACTCTTAAAAGACCAATGTCTTACGCTTGTGAGAAGCTTGCTTCTACACGTCTCGAGATTTTGCAGGTTTGATTGTCAGTTTGGTAATTGGATGAGACGAGAGTATACGAGTGTTTATGAGAGTTCGCGAGCCGATTGGTCCTCTTCCAGTCCCATTGATATCAGGTGATTTTAGTTTCATAATTTGTTTTTATTACTTTAAATGTTAAAAGTGTAATTGTATAATTGCTAGTTGAACCCCGAATTTTAAAATTGCTTAACAGTCAAAAAGTCAATTTCAACCCCGTCCCTCAAATGTTCATATTTTAACTTTGACGACAATGTTTAATTCTTCTAACATTGAGGACAATGTAAACCTCAAGTGCGGGGATGGGGGAAATTTGAAAATTTTAGCCCGATAGTACCTCAAAGAGTGTTCAGAAACCAAAGTTGTTAACTGTTAATTATTGCCATTAATGCCAAGTTATAGGTTTCTAGTCATGGTTGGCTTTTCAGCTTCGCAATAGTCTTACCCACAAAGGTTTTTATAACTAGAAGTTAAAAATGGGGTCGTTTAGGCAGGGATAACGAGTCATGGGGACAGGTACACATGTTTATGTCGACAACCTTATTCCTCTGGTACGTGTGTGAGTTGACCCAAATATATATAATACACATATAATATATAGTACACACATGTTATTTGAGTTCTTTCATCGATTTTCATGGATTACGGGATCGTAGTTGGCAAAATGCAAAAGTGATAGAGGCAATTAGGTTAAGCCTCGTTTGGATGAGCGAGAGTGTGGGTATTGGGGATTGGGCCTCATACATTATACATATGAGCGTGGGTAATGAGAGGGGCGGGGGGTTGATTCCCTTAGAAAACATTTCTTGGACCTATTTTTTATTTGATTAACCCCGATATTATTTTACGATACGATACGACTTACTAGGTTTATTTGTAATCGTATTTGTTTTTTGTTTTTGTATTTGTATTTGTTCCATTATTAAGCATCACATTATTATGGTAAAAAAATTGAGGAAAAGGCCAAAAAGATGTATGTTTATATTCAGTTATGTATTCAGTAGTTCGTTGATGTAAAAAAATAAAAATTGAAATAAGTATGTATGTCAGTTTGCTATTTAGAGGGTTATAATAAGTCAGTCAGTTTGTATAGTAGTTTCGTTTATTTAGATGTTTTGTAATAAGCCGGGTCGGATCGTTTGAGCGACTTAAATATTTCCCTTCCATACCCTTACACCTAGCCCCGTTACAACCCTTTTAATCCCTCTTGATTTGCATTTATGTCAAAGCAGCTTTATGGATGAATACTTGCTTATGAGTGATTCTGATAGCAGAGTGATACTAGCACATCTTTTTCTAGTCCAAATATTAAACCGAGAGGAGAGTTGTTATATTATGAGGGGTATGAGCATGTGTGCCCTAACCGAAAACAAAGTACACTTGTCTAGGAGGCTTTATTGAGTTTATTATAGCACTTAACCGTATTTGTGGGATATCAATCTAAAAAAGTGTCAGTATGGGAAACTGGGTATGACCTTAAACCTAACTAGTATTAAAGGTGATAATTTGCATACCTATGATAGATGTTAATTTGTATATGTTTTAGTTCGTTTATTATTTAGTTTTAGTCGTTTATTCTAGAACTTTCGATACTTCATACATGTATTATTGGATTTCATGTCACATATGTTAAAGTACTCAATTTGGACCTGTTGTGGCATGGTATGATGTAACACCACGGAAAATTTGAGCCAAAAATGTCAACTTTCCAAATTCAAAGGACCAAAACTGTCAATTTCCAAACTTCAAGGGCTTAAATGAAAATCTGGTTTTCTTGACTTACCTCGATACGCGACGAATCAGAGGAGACACCTATCACGTACCGCGATAGGGTTGTCTGACACATGTGACACGTGTGCCACGTGGCACACGGTGGCATTGTCTGCCGCCACGTGGCAACACGTCCGCCACGTCTCACAACCTTTCGCCACGCGGCATAACGCCTGCCACGTGTCACCACGTGGCAGGTCTACTGTGTGATTCACCAGGCCTACGTCGCGCTACGCGACGAGCCAGACAAACGACCCATCGCGTACCGCGATGGAATCCAAAATCTTTCCTATAAATAGCAGCCTCGGGTCTTCACAATTTCACACCCAAATCTCACATACCACTCTCTCTCTAACATCTCTCTAGACCTCGAAATGCGTGCCCTTGATCCGCCTCGTTTTGTGTACCCGATTCTTTGTATTCCGTGCCATACCTCGATAATCGTGCCACCTCCCGAAGATGTTAAGCAAGAAGATGGTATTGAAGTGATGTCCCGATAATTTACCTCGTGAAGCGTGCCGAAATAAGGTGTTGATCAAGTGAGGGTAGAAAAGATCAAGTGACGTCGAAGTGTTGCCAAGTGTCTAGGGATTATAAACCGACGAAGGTAGGCATAATGCCTGATTGAAATGATAATAAAATATTATAAAGGCTTAATACCTCAAGTCGAGGTTATACTCGATGCCTCAACAAAATAAAATAACAAAGAAAATAAAGGAAAAGAAAAGTAAAATATATATTTGAATATATATATATATATATATATATATATGAATGATTATTCTTTGTTATAAAATATATTATTTAAGAATAATGAGTATTCTTAAATAATAAAGAAAATAATACGTTTCTTAAAGAAGAAGAAACGTAGGGTTTTTATAACAAACTAAAGGTTTATAAAGATTACTTTTTAACTAAAGGTTTTAAAGTAAAAGAATATTGAACTAAAGGTTCATCGAGATAAATAAGACTAAAGGTCTTAAGCCGGATTGTATTTCCGAATAATAAAGGTTATACTCGTACTATATGTGCGAGATAGCAAGGAAAGACTTACGGACGGTGTTGGAAGCCGATCCCGTTTGAAAGGTGAATACGCCCCACTTTTAAAAACTTGTTTTCAAACAATCAAACGTGTTATGTGTAAAAACTTTACATGAGATTATGTGTCTCTAAAAACATTGTAAATAAGAGTAAGAGCCTAGCCCTCAGGCTGTAGTATGCGTTTGTCTGGATCCTTACATATGTGGTTAAATGCGGTGGGCACATCGCACCACGCCTGGTCACGACCTCCAGCCACGATGGGCCGAACCAAAGTATGTTCGAGTGAGAATGACCTTGTGTATATTTATGGTACCTAAGTACGTCGAAACGCTGCGGTGTTTTGCTGGGGTGATCTAGTGTAGAGACTCGAATTTATAATGATGTTTGTTTTAACTTGATTATTCCTAAGCCAAGATGGGCCGAGACTTACGTGGTCTCGAGGGGTGATTAAGTAAAGAAAATATTTTTGCGTCAGCATATTCACCAGCATTAGTTGCTGACGTATTTTCTAATATTTTGCAGGTAACCAAGATTAGAGCTTGAAGGACGAAGGGCTCAAGAATCCGATGGCTCGGATAATTTTGTTAAACTTAAATATAATTAAATGGTGGTTTTGTAAACTAAAAACAAGTAAACGTAAATGGAACTCTCGTTCCATCTTTTGTAATGTAAATATTTTACAACTTTGATCCTTATATTTTACAAAGTCTTCCGCTAATATCCGCAACTCCGATTTATATACAAATGTGGTACCAACTATTGATCACGCTCCTAGTCCTAATATGGGGGTGTGACAGGTTGGTATCAGAGCCATCGATCTTAGCGAATTGGGTATTATAAAACAATACCCAAGCTTCGATCCAAGCATAGGAAATATTTACTTGTTTATTTAAATACGGATAAGATTGGCTGGTAACCCTTTCTTTCCCTCTCCTCAATCTAAACCGCCTAATCAAAGATGTCTTACAAGAAATTAATGGAGTATTATGATAATGAAGCAAGAAGAGCAAGGAAATATTATAAATTCCCAAGGGACATCATGAGTAAGGATTACTTCGAATCATTCTTCAATTCCAACGAGGGACATGATCAACATCCCGATATTACCCCAAGTCCCATTTACCATCTGGATGACACTCCACATCAAGTGTACCAAGCGCCAAGACACTCAAGTTATCACCCGACAAGTTTACCCATGTACTAACCATCTGAGGTCCTGACATATTATCCTTCTGAAATTCCTACCTACCAACCCACTGAGGTTCCGCCGTATTATCCATCTGGAGGTTCAACACATTTACCACCGAACCCTCACCCTTCATATGCTTTCCTCTCCAACCGAACGATCAAAGAGGAACCAAGATCTCCTTCTTCCGACTGGATGCAATGCCACTCCGATCAACGAAGGTGGCATACCGGTACTTCAACAAAGGATTCTGCCAATTCACACATCAACAAAGAAGGGCCATCTCACAAGCCCAAGATGAGAGTAACAATGCCATACGAGAAGATCCACGTGCCTGCAATAACCGAAGAGGAACCGGAAGATGAACCAGAAGAGGAACCAGAGGAAGAAACAGACCCCAATGAGGAATTTCCCGACAACCCAAATGAAGAGATGACACCGGTGGAAGAACCATTCTATCAACATACCCCAAGTTATGGTTCTGTTGACCCCTACATGCAATTTCTTCAAGAGCTCAAGGGAAAGGAATCATCAAGCTTCCCACTGTATTCAGGCAAGATCCCATCAGTTGAAGAACAAGCAAATGAAATCCGAGAGCAGAATAAGGCTGCTGACACTTTCTTCAACTACCAATCCGATGCGACTGCTTCCCCATATCCAGATCCAGGGAATCATTTTGACGTGATTATGATGGGGGTACCGTGATCCACCACCTCATTACGGTTATCCCGGTGATATTCCTCATTCACAGGAGGAACATCTGGATCGAGCTTTACACGAGACCGATGATTTGAGAAAGAAGATTGCTATAGATGGGAAGAAAAAGAAGAATATGGGAGAAACGCTTCTTCGTAAATGCAACAAACTGACAAGGGTTGTTAAGAAGTTCATGAAGGACTGAGAAGAAGATGATGATGGCATGTTTCAAGAAATGAAGTTTATGTGTTTAAACTAGTTTGTATCATATGTGTAAAAGTTCAATTTAATAAGGATAGGAGTTTATATATCGTATGAACGATATATAAAAAAAATGTTGTAAAATAATATATATATCATTTTATGATATATATATGTATGTGTGTGTGTGTGTATGGTTAATAAAATATAACTTGTGTTTTTGAAAGAAACATGTTAAAATTTCAGACAAAAGATTAAAAGATAAAAATGTCTCGACAAAGTGATAATCGAGAGGCCTCCCGAAAGGAAGCCGAAAGACGTAAAGAGAAAGGGAAAGGTCCCGAAAATAAACGAGAAGAACTGATTCCCGATAAATACATGAAACAAATACAAAAATTAGTGAAAGATGCAATAAGGGCTGAAACTGAATTTAAATCCCAATCTAGACAATCTAAAAATCCCTCTCGAAAATCTGTCTCTAAACCCCGATCTAGACCGTCCCGTATGGATGAAAGCGTGTATGAATCAAACGCAGATGGTGGGGTTCGTCAAGAATTTAAAAGACCTAAATTTGGTGGGTGTACATTCAAAGACTTTAAGTACTATGGACCAAAGGAGTTCCATGGTGACAAGGGAGCCATTACAACCGTGAGGTGTCTTGAAGAGATTGAGACGATCGTTATCACGAGCAAGTGTTCTGATGAAGAAAAGATCCAATATTCTGCGCTTATGTTTACAGGCGAGGCTCTAGAGTGGTGGAACACATTAATCTTGAGTAGAGGAAGGGAGGTTATGTATATCATGACTTGGAACAAGTTCAAAGAGTTATAGATGTCGAAATTCTGTCCAATGCATGAGACAGATCAAATTCAAACCAAATTCTTGGCTCACAAGGTGGTTGGAACAAACCTTCGTGAGTATAACACAAAATTTCATGAATATTGTCGCTTGGTTCCCCAGCTGGTTACCCCTGAATCCAGCAAAGTTACGCGCTATATTTGGGGACTACCACGAGAGATTCGTGACATGGTGAGGTCACACTTACCACAAACCGCTGACTCCGCGATGGAGTTGGCTGGATACTTGATGGGTGGAATGATCCGTAATAAGGAGGAGGATAAGAAGGTCGTAACAACACACGACTCAAGGAAAGGAGGAGACACCCGCTTCAAGGGTAAGGGAATTGACCAACGAAGGTCCAGCTTCAACCCTAGCATTCCACAATGCAAAACTTGTAAGAAATATCATAGTGGTAAATGCAACTTTGCTCCTCGAGTCTGTGAATCATGTAATCGACCCGGCCACGCAACGGCCGATTGTTGGAAGAAGAAAATGACCTGCTACAATTGCAAGGAAATGGGACATCTAAGTTTTGAATGCCCCAAGAATAAACCCACGACTGGTGGTGTGGGTGGTAGCGGTCAAAAGAACGAGCCCAAGAAGGGCAATGCAAGAGTCTTCATTCTTGATACGAAGAAAGCGGCCGACACACCGGAAACCATTACCGGTACGTTCCTTGTTAACAACACTTACGCTAGAGTCTTGTTTGATTTAGGAGCCAATTTAAGTTTTATAGATTATAAGTTTTGTAGTCTATAAAACGAACCTTTAATCAAACTTAATAAAACTCTAAGCGTCGAAACCGCTAATGGCGAAATTGTTAAAATCACCGAAGCTCTAGAAAACAGGAAAATCTTATTAGCCAGTTATGATTTGCCTATTCAATTGCTACCAATGACTCTTGATGGTTTTGATGTTGTATTGGGTATGGATTGGTTATCCAACAACCATGCTCGTATCCTCTACAATAGCAAGACCGTTGAACTTCAAGCCCCTGATAAACGAACTATTCGAATTAAAGGGGATAAAGACGCTGGCCAAGTTAGCCTAATTTCCATGATAAGGGCTAACAAATGTTCGAATCAAGGATGCTTAGCATTCATAGCCTACGTCACCGAGGAATCAAAACCCAAAGAAATCAAAAACGTCCATGTTGTTTCCGACTATGTCGATGTTTTTCCCGATGAACTTCCTGGTATTCCTCCCGATCGTGAAGTAGAATTTTGGATCGATCTTATTCCTGGAACTGCTCTGATCGCCAAAGCTCTATATCGCCTCGCGCCAATCGAGATGAAGGAACTGAAGAAACAATTAGATGAACTTCTTGAGAAAGGTTTCATACGACCAAGTTCATCACCATGGGGAGCGCGATACTATTCGTCAAAAAGAAGGATGGATCCATGCGTATGTGCATCGATTACCGAGCTCTCAACAAAGTCACAATCAAAAAACGTTATCCACTTCCGCGAATCGATGATCTGTTCGACCAACTTCAAGGTGCTAGCTTCTTTCAAAAATCGATCTTCGTTCCGGCTATCACCAGCTCAAAGTTCAATCTGAAGACATTCCGAAAACAGATTTCTGAACAAGGTATGGCCATTATGAGTTCACCGTTATGCCATTCGGACTTACTAATGCGCCAGCCGCGTTCATGGATATGATGAACCGAATCTGTAAGCCTTACTTGGATAAATTTGTTATCGTTTTCATCGACGACATACTTATTTATTCTAGTCTAAGGACGATCATGAAAATCATCTTCGAACATTACTTGAAATTATAAGAACCGAGAAGTTGTACGCTAAGTTCTCAAAATGCGAGTTCTGGTTGCACGAGGTGCAATTTCTTGGTCACATCATCAACATTAACGGTATTCAAGTGGACCCCGCTAAGATTGAAGCTATCTCTAAGTGGGAGATCCCAAAGTCGCCAACCGAGATTTGAAGTTTCTTGGGATTGGCTGGCTATTACCGTAGGTTCATCAAAACTTTTCCCGAATCGCTGTTCCCTTAACTTCCATAACTCGCAAGAACATCAAATATGAATGGGGAACAAAGCAACAAGAGGCATTCGATATACTTAAACAAAAGCTTACCCAAGCTCCTATACTGGCCTTGCCAGAAGGTATTGAAGATTTTGTTGTCTTTTACGATGCGTCTTATTCCGGCTTGGGATGTGTATTAATGTAACGAAAGAAAGTAATCGCTTACGCCTCTCATCAACATAAAGTGAACGAAAAGAACTATACAACTCACGATCTAGAGTTAGGCGCCATAATCTTTGCACTAAATATATGGAGGCATTATCTCTATGGAGTAAGATTTATCGTGTACACCGATCAAAAAAGTCTAAAACACATCTTCGATCAAAAAGAGCTTAATATGCGCCAACGGCGATGGATGGAGACACTCAATGACTACGATTGTGAGATCGTATACCATGAAGGCAAAGCCAACTTCGTGGCCGACGCCTTAAGTCGCAAGGAGCATGAGAAGCCCAAAAGAGTCCGAGCATTGCGTCTAGAGCTCCAAATCGATCTTTTCGAACAAATTAAATCGGCTCAAGTTCAAGCAATCAATGAAAACTAAATCTCCAATGAAAAACGTAACGGCACTATTAACTCGCTAGTCAAGGGTGACAATGGTATCCTTAGACTTGGCAATAGGATTTGGGTACCGATCATTGGAGGATTGCGTGAGAAAATCTTAAAAGAAGCCCATAAGTCTATATACATGATACATCCCAGGAGCGACAAAATGTACCAAAATCTTAAATTGAACTATTGGTGTAATGGAATAAAAAGGGATGTCGCTTCGCATGTTGCAAAATGTCGTACTTGTTTGAAAGTCAAGACTGAACACCAAAAGCCTTCGGGACTGCTACAGCAACCCGAACTTCCTGTATGGAAGTGGGAGTTAATCACTATGGATTTCATTACCAAACTCCCGAAAAAGACTTGACAACATAATGCTATATGGGTGATTGCGGACCGTTTAACAAAGTCCGCACATTTCATACCTATCAATGAGTCATACTCAATAGATAGATTAGCGTGTATTTATGTAAACAACATCGTTGCTTTGCATGGAGTACCGCTATCTATAATCTCTGATCGAGACAGTCGTTTCACGTCTCACTTTTGGAAAAGCTTCCAACAAGCACTCGACACAAAGCTTAACCTTAGCACTGCCTATCATCCACAAACCGATGGGAAAAGCGAAAGAACAATTCAAACGTTGGAAGATATGCTCCGGGGATGTGTGATAGACTTAGGAGGGTTGGGATGACCACTTACCCCTAATGGAATTCTCGTACAACAATAGCTATCACACAAGTATTCAAGCCGCACCATTTGAGGCGTTATATGGTCGAAAATGTAGGACACCCGTGTGCTGGTCTGAAACTGGAGATAATCAATTATCTGGACCCGAAATAGTTCAAGAAACCACCGACAAAGTTATTAAAATCCGAGAACGACTTAAGACGGCACATGATCGCCAAAAGAGTTACGCCGATGTCCGTCGTAAGCCGTTAGAATTCAATGTTGATGACAAAGTTCTTTTGAAAGTCTCGCCATGGAAAGGTGTAGTCCGCTTCGGCAAGAAAGGCAAGTTAAGTCCTTGATTCGTTGGACCCTTCGAGGTACTCGAACGAATTGGTACTGTCGCATATCGTTTGCGACTACCCGAGGAAATGCAAGGGATACACGACGTATTCCATGTCTCAAATCTGCGAATGTGTCTAGCCGACGAATCTCTAGCAATGCCGTTAAAAGAACTTAAAATTAGTAGAACATCCAATCCAAATCGAAGATTCAAAATTTAAGAAACTTAAAAGACTGTTGATGCATAAATGTCAGTAGTTCATATGTCTAATGTCTGTAATCGAGTCTGTAATATTGTTTATGTATTTGTTTGTTTAAAGCGAAGTTGTTGACAAGTTCTCTTAGGCGAACTTGTTAACCAAGCGAAGTTGTTGACAAGTTCGCCTAGGCGAACTTGTTGAACAAGCGAAGTTATGGACAACTTCGCATGAGGTGAAGTTGTCGTGTATTTATATAGGTTACGGTTGTTCGTTTTGGTAGGTTAAGTTACGTGTAATTCAGTGAGTCAAGTGACGTGAGGTCGAGAGTCTGTAAGTATCACGTGTTGAGTTATTAATATAACGTGTGTTTGTTCGTATCGTATTCGTGTGTTTGTGTGTTTGTGTTCTACGTCCGTAACAATCTACACAGGGATTCCGCACCTGTGTATATCGGGATATCTCGTGTGATCCGTCCAGGGAACCTACAATTGGTATCAGAGCTTTTGCTCGATTGTGTGGTTCGGGATATTCACGCGGGTGTAGAATTTGTCCCGTTTCGACTATTCACGGGACGAGTTTTTGGTGTTTTTGCTCATTCTAGCCTCCTACCAGTGTGTTCAAGCCTTTAAACCGTCAAAAACGTCGTTAAAATCCGATTTTCAGATCTGCAGAAAGTTTAAGTTCGTCAGGCGAAGTTGCTGTTCATCAGGCGAAGTTGCCGTCAGGATACGTAGGGTTTCGGCGAAGATATAAGGAGAAGCGAAGTTATTTACAACTTCGCCTACCTCCTCAACTTCGCCTAACTCAGCGAAGTTCTCATCAAGTTCGCCTACTTTCTAAGTTCGCTTACCCTAAGCGAAGTTATTCTCAACTTCGCCCAGTCACGCAAATTTAAGAAAGATCCAGCGAAGTTATTACTTAAGCGAAGTTATCCCTAACTTCGCCTACAGTACTGTTCAGAGGAAATTTTTTAACTTCGCCTACTCAGAATTTTTCGGGTTTCTTAGTCTTCAAGAAGGATGTCGTCGATCAACATTTCGGAGCTTGTAAAGATGGAAGTTGAAGCGGGGTCAGCTACAAAGGCCCCAAGGTTGCTGAAGGGAACCGATTTTGTCGCGTGGAAGGATCGGTTCATACAATACGTTAAGTACCAGGATGCGAAAATGTGAGTATGCATCCAAGATGGATATATTCCACCAGTCATGGAGTATGAGGGTCGAGACCAAATCAAGAAATACAGTAAAATGGAAGAGGAGGAGAAAAAGATGTATGAAGCCGAAAGCAAGGCTCATGCTGCAATCACAATGGCTCTTCCACAGGAGATCCTTCATACGTTCAGAAAGTATACATCAGCTAGAGAGCTTTGGGAAGCTCTTGAGAACAGATTTGAGGGAAATGTAGGTATTCGGGCTTCAAAGATAAAGTTGCTCAAAACTCAATTTTTAGTCTTTAAGTACTTAAAGAACGAATCTCTTGATGATATTATCACTCGATATTATCATCTAATGACTGAATTGAGTAACTACTCCATTTCCTACCGAGAAGAAGAGATTGTGGAAAAGCTTCTCGATGCCCTCCCACCAAAATGGGAGATGTATACTGTACTGATGAGGGAAGACAAGGACTTCCCTACTTATGATCTTGAAACCACTATCAACAAGCTCAGAACTTTTGAGCTTAATATGGTAAGAAAAGAAACATCTATGGATCAGGTTCAAGATCCTGGCATGTACGGTGCTAAAGTAAACTCCAATTCAAGTTCAAAGACTGATTCTGCCGCCTACTACTCGAAGGGCGAGTCGGGTGCCAAGTCTTCACAGGAGGGGCATGTGTCAGTAAACTCAAATGGGGATGTTTGCTTTGTTACGGGTGGATCAAGTGGTACTCAACAGACAGCAAGCAAGAGTAGTGGATCTTCAAGTTTCTCAAGCAATAATTACTCTAAGATGCCAATAAGCGTCAAATCTGCTGAAGAGCAATTTGGCCTCTATGCTTCGTTTATTGCTTCATATGAAAACTATATTCAAGGAAAGGTTGTTGACCAGCAATGCTGGATGAAGACTATGACCAGATCGATGCTGATGATCTGGAGGAAATGGATTTACAATGGCAGATGGCCATGATAGTGAGGAGAGTGAAGAAGTTTATGAGAAAGACGGGGAGAAAGTTTGTTGGTGGCAGGCCAGGGTTCGACAAGTCTAAGGTGAGGTGCTATAACTGTCAACAAAACCGGCACTTTGCCAAAGAGTGCAGAAACGAGCGAGTTGAACGTGGTCATGGACGGTCTGCACAGCACACTGGGAGTAGTAAAGAAGTCAATGCCATGATGTCCAGAGAAGCAGGTGAATACAACTGGAACCTGCATTCGAATGAAACTAGTGAGCAGGCAAATATGGCTAAGGTTGAGAATGAAGAATGTGAGAAGATTACCGGAGAAGAGAAAGCTACGGGTAAGGAAAAAGCTTTCATGACAGATAACAAGGATCAACTCTCCGAGGTAAGTTCTAAACCTATTTGTACTAAATGTGAGAATTTGTCTGAGCAACTTGCTACCATAACTGATCAGTATGATCGTTTAGATGCTGAATTTAAAACTCTTAAAGAAGATCATCACTTTATGAAAGCAAGAGAAAACAGTTACAAAGTTAAAATAAAAGCGTGTGAAAAAGATGTTAAAAGCTTAAAAACAAAACTTGCTGAAAAAATTGAAGTAATTGATCTAAGTTATGAGGTTTTAGAAGAAAAGACTAAACTGATTGCTGAACGAGAAAAGCAGATTGCTGACCACCAGGTGAAAGTGGTGGAACTGAACCGAAAACTGGAGCAGTTCAGAAATTCCTCAGCTATTCTTGATCACCTTGTTAGTGGTCAAGATTTCTCTGCGAAGAGGGGAGGAATTGGTTATCACGAGGTTCCACCACCTTATAACCACAATTACACTTTTAACCCTAGTGTTCAGAAATCTGTTGATTTTGAAGTTCCTCAGACAGTTCCAATCAAGGTTACGAGTAAAGAACCAAGTGTTAGTAGTGGCGAAACGAGTTTGCCTGTTTCAAGTGAGAAAATTTCTGTTACGAGTCCAGTCTCATCAGATTCGGATAAGTTGTCCGAATCGGGTAAGACAAAAGAGAAGGTAGTGTTACCCACTGGTGGAGAAAAAGATAAAACCTATAAAAAGAGTACTCCACTCAACCCGTACGTCCCACCTTATGTGAGACGAGCGGCCGGTAACACAGCCTCAACATCCAAAACAACCTTTGAAAAGAAAATGGAGCATAGGTGTTGTTTTAGGTGTAATAAGTTAGGACATCTTGTTGCAGATTGCCCTCTGACGCCGAAATTCAGAGGTGTGAGGCCTATTAAAACTGAGCATAAGCCTAATGGTAATTTTAATACTGCTAAAAATGAAAACCCTTCAAAATTCCGAAATGTAACTAATTCAGGTTTTCACAGAAACAAACCTCAGTTTAACTATGCTAATAACCAAACCACAAGATATAATACTTTCAATATACATAGGTTTGGAAGGTCTCACACTCAATTTCCAAGGAGATTTCCTAATAGGACTGACAAGAATTATCCAGATGCTAACTTTGGAAAGCAGAAGTACGGGATGTATAGATCCAAGACCAATTGGTCTTGGGTCCCTAGATTCTAATCCTTTGCTTTATTGTGCAGGAACAGTTGAACAAGGCTGCCCACAGTCTTTGGATTGTAGATAGCGGCTGTTCCCGGCACATGACGGGTAACAAATACTTGTTGCACGACTTAAAACCTGTTCAAGGAGCGAGAGTTAGCTTTGCCGGTGAAAGTGGAGGAAGAATTACTGGAAGAGGAACGGTGTCCAATGGGAAAATGACTCTTGAGAATGTGAACTTTGTAGAAGAGTTGAAGCACAATCTGCTGAGTGTGTCGCAGATTTGTGATAAGGATTACACTGTTCATTTCACGAAGAATGAGGCGATCGTGTTGAAGCCTGGTTTTCAGATACCAGACGAGTGGATAGTGATGAAAGCTCCACGTGATACAAATACTTATGTGATGGATATGAGGTCTACTGAAATGGCCACGGGAGAATCATGTTTAATGACGAAAGCAAGCGAATCGGAATCCGAATTGTGGCACAGGAGGATGGGGCACATTCATCTTCGGAAAATGAACCACATTGTCAGGAATGGACTTGTGATGGGCGTTCCCTTGAAAAGTTTTAACTTTGAAGACAAATGTATAGCATGCAAGAAGGGAAAGCAACACAAGAAATCCCATCTCACCAAGAAGGTCAACTCTATTGCCCGTACTCTAGAACTGCTTCACATGGATCTCTTCGGTCCCGTGAATACAAAAAGTCTAGGAGGTACTTCTTACTGCTTGGTGATCACTGATGACTACTCGCGATATTCGTGGGTATATTTTCTGAAATCGAAAGATGAGACGGCTCAAATGGTGAAGAATTTGATTACCAAAGTTGAGAATGTCATGGGTAAAACAGTTAAGTTCATCAGGAGTGACAATGGAACGGAGTTCAAGAATTTTGAGATGGAGATCTTCTGTCTTTAGAAAGGAATTGAACACCAATACAGCGCTCCGTATACTCCGCAACAGAATGGAGTGGCTGAAAAGAAGAACCGAACTTTAATTGAAGGAGCCAGAACTATGCTGGCAGATTCGAAGCTTCCTGTGATGTTCTGGGCTGAAGCAGTTGCTACAGCCTGCTATGTTCTGAATAGAGTGTTAACTGTTAAGAGACTTGGTAAAACATGTTACGAGCTTATGCATGGAAGGAAGCCCAACTTGAGTGGTCTTGAACCATTCGGGTCCCCTTGTTCGATCTTGAAGAAAAATTCTAAATTTGGCGAAGTAGCCGATGAAGGAATCTTAGTCGGTTATGTTGTTGGTACTCCCAACAGACGTGTCTTCAATACTTCGACCTGCAAGGTGGAGGTGGTGTGTAACACCGACATCACAAGTTACCAACCGCCAAAACCTAGCAATGGACCTGCTGAGCTTTTCGATTATGTTAAGCTTTTTAAGTCGTTTAACATACCGGATTTGGAAATTTCTGAAGAAAAAGAAAGAGCTGCGACGAATATGATACTTGAAGAGGAAGAAAATCTATTGCAAAGACAGCTGATTGATAAATGTCAACCTTCCTCATCAAACACTATCGGTACCCCTGCTGCCTCTGCTGAAGAAGAATTTATCAATCCTTTTCACTCTCAGCATGAAACAACCATTGATGAGATCTCTTCTAATTTGGAAGATAATTTGCATGTCGGTTCTGTTCCGACCACGAGAATTCATAAAGATCACCCTTTGGAGAATGTAATTGGTGATGTGTCCTCAGGTGTACAAACGAGAAGTAGCCTGAATGAACACACCTGTGTTTATACAAGCATTAAGGAGACAGGAATAATCAATGAATGCCTGTATAACTGCTTTATAAGCCAGATTGAACCGAAGAATTATCAAATGGCTTTAAAGGACAGCTCGTGGGTCGAAGCCATGCAAGAAGAGTTGGCTCAATTCGAGAAGATGGAAGTTTGGACTTTGGTTGAAAAACCAAAGAATGTGCATGCGATAGGCACAAAATGGGTGTTCAAGTGCAAGAGAGATGATAAGGGGATCATTATAAGAAACAAGGCGAGGCTAGTCGTTAAAGGTTTTAATCAACAAGAGGGGATTGATTATAACGAAGTGTTCGCTCCTGTCGCTAGGTTGGAAGCCATAAGATTGTTTTTAGCGTTTGCTGCTTATGAAAAGATGAAGGTGTTTCAGCTAGATGTGAAGAGTGCGTTTTTGAATAGGAAAGTTGATGAGATTGTGTATGTTGAGCAACCTCCGGGTTTTCCTGACCCAGACTATCCAGATCATGTGTACAGGTTGAGCAAGGCGTTGTATGGATTACATCAGGCACCTCGTGCCTGGTATTCAACTTTATCGGATTACTTGCTCGAGAATGGTTTTGAAAGAGGGAAAATTGATAGCACGTTGTTCTTCAAAAGAGATGGAAGCGACTTCCTGCTGGTACAAGTCTACGTGGATGACATTATATTTGCTGCGTCAAAAGTCTCCATGTGTCAGGAGTTTGAAGCCGTCATGAAGAAAAGGTTTGAAATGAGTGCTATGGGTGAACTAACTTTCTTTCTAGGATTGCAGGTTGATCAGAAGAAGGACGGGATGTTCATTCATCAGACGAAGTATGTTCATGATGTGCTCAAGCGCTTCAAGATGGAGGACAGTTCTCCATATGATACTCCAATCTGCGTCAATCACAAATTGGGTGCTGAAGTAGACGGTGATGCAGATGTGGACCCAACTCAATATCGGGCAATAATAGGTTCTTTAATGTACTTAACTGCATCTAGGCCTGATATAATATTTGCTGTTTGTCTTTGTGCACGTTTCCAGGCAAATCCAAAATAATCTCATTTGAAAGGTGCAAAGAGGATACTGCGGTATCTCAAGGGCAAGCCGAAGCTGGGGTTGTGGTACCCGAGAGGAGGAGACTTGGAGATGGTCGCTTACACAGATTCTGATTATGGAGGGTGCAATCAGAGTCGGAAGTCAACAACAGGAGGATGTCAGTTTCTTGGTGGCAGATTGGTGTCGTGGCAATGCAAGAAGCAGACTTCAGTCGCAATTTCAACCTGCGAGGCAGAATACATGGCAGCATCCAACTGCTGCTCTCAGGTTCTTTGGATTCAACAACAGTTGCGCGACTATGGTCTGAATTTCTTACTTACTCCTATTTGCATTGATAACACAGCTGCTATCTCAGTAACTAACAATCCCGTGAAACATAGTAAAACTAAACATATTGACATACGTCATCATTTTATACGGGATTGTGCTGAGAAGAAATTGATTGTGCTTGAAAAGGTAGATACGCTTGATAATTTCGCTGATTTATATACTAAAGCGTTTGACAAATCCAGATTTCAAAACCTTATTGAACTGAATGGGATGATCAATCCCGAGTAACCATGCTTTTCTTGTGATATTAAAAAAAAAAAAAAAAAAAAAAAAAAAAAACGTCACTAATCGCTTAAAAATATGTCGGTTACATCAGTTTGAAGGACTTGTCTTCGGATATGTTTTGGTCCTCATTTTCTACTTGTAGATTTTGAGGATAGCCATTAACCAGATTACTGATAGTGACCGGGGCGGTTTATGATGAGTTTTTCATTCTTTCGCTTAAAATAAGTCGATCATACTTAGTTAGAAGGACACATACTAGTATGTGATTGGTCCAGCTGATCCATTGGATCTTCGGGATAGCCGTTTACCTGAAGACTTTGTTTTGGTCGGGGCGATTAATGTTAAAATTTTGAAAAAAAAACGGGGAAATGAAATTATTTTTCAAGTCTGTTACTTCTTAAGAAGTTCGTTAGCTATGTTAAACGGAAAATTGATCCAACCTTGGAAAATGATAGATATACTAACTTTGTGTGCTTAACTAGTGAAGTTATTAGGCTTAAAAGGCTTTAGGACAGTCATTGTATGTCATGGTAACTTTTTATGGTGCGTAAAAGTAAACGTGATACAAACTAAATCTGCTTGATTTTACGTGGAAACTCCTTAAGAGTTTTGCATGTCTTCATATATATCTTTCCGAATGATAGGCAGAAAAGCGATTACCCAGTCATACACGAGCCCATGTGTGTTCTGATTCCCGTGAAGATAGCGTCTCAAGATACTGCAGTGATCCAGATTCGGGACTTGCAGTTAATTTCTACCTTGAAGTCTATGTTTATTAAAAAAAAATAAAAAAAAAATAAAAAAATAAAATAAAATAAAATTTTTGGAGTTATTGAAACATATTAGAGATGACAAAATCAAGACTTCACAATCATTGAGTAAGAGAAAAGAACGGGAAGCAGATCAAGAATACTTACAACTTAATCAGACACTATGGGTCGAAGTCAATTTGGGGTGACTTGGGGAAAGCCAAATACGCTTTGAGGAGAGATAGGTGGCATCAATATTTCTGAGTTGTTGCCCACTTAAATTTTGAGACTTAATCAAACCTAACTCGTATCATAGAAATGATGAAAACCACTTTAAGTTATACCTGCTTACAACCTGTCTCTATATGTCATAATACAGCTAAACACGGATCTATGTGACAGTCACGCAATTAGTATGATTCTTGTTCGGATCTTTTCTAAAACGTAGCAGTCCCTATCGAGACTGAAATTTGATCCCTTATACTTTAAATTTTTTAAGTATTTGTACTTAGATAGTTTATGATTTTTTAACTGGTTACTTAGAATTGATCATGTCATTTATTTCTTAAAGGGAAGTTTTATAACTTAATTGGAAAATTGTTAAACTTATAAGGTTAAATTTTGTAAATATATAGGCGATGTTGTTGAACAGGCGAAGTTGTGGATAGCGAAGGCGAAGTTATCCGTAACTTCGCCTGTATAACAGATCCCCAATATAAAGAATACTTAGAGTCAAATTGTTCATTATTCAGCGAACTTATATCCACAGCGAACTTACTGATTTCCAGCGAACTTGTTATTTATTCCGATTACGTGTTATTTATTCCCAGTTTTCACACCGCTTCAAGGTTCGAAATGCCATTATATCACATAATCAATGTTCATTCAAGCTTCTAAATGTTTGTTTCGACTGGTTTCGAACCCTCGGACCATCGGATTTTGAAACCGAGTTTCATAACTTGTGTTTTTACGTGTTAAGAACTATTCTGATCGTCTAGATAACCTTAAAACCATGTTATTCGGAGCCCTTAATCTTCAAAATTATCATAACATCTCCGATTTTGAATTTTGAATTATCCTTCTGTCGCCGTTTCAGATTCAGGCGAAGTTAGGGTTTAGGCGAAGTTATCCGTAACTTCGCCTGAAGCTTAAGTTCGCCTGAGGCGAAGTTATCCGTAACTTCGCCTGAAACTTAAATTTGCCTAAGGCGATGTTGTGATGAGGCGAAGTTAACATTAACTTCGCCTAGATCATTTTTACTTAATATTAATTAGACGAACTTAAAGCTGAAGCGAAGTTTGTTCCCAACTTCGCCTCAACTTTAACTTCGCCTATACAGAGTTTATCACAACTTCGCTCATGGTAACCAGCGAACTTGTGTTATTCATTAACGTTTATCTAACTTGGTTAGTTTGTTGCAGATATGGCTGCGGTAGCTGGTGCTGGAGGTGCAAGAGGAGACGATGGTGATAACCAACGTCAATTTTTCCCGGGTCACAATATGTACATCACCCTTGACCCGGAAGCGAGCGGCGTTGAGGATTACCGCGAGATTATTACTTTCCTCATACGCTTGAGGATTTTTCATGCCATCACAAACACTCTGCCGATATCCTTACCAAATATCGAAGACTTTTGGCAGACGGTCGAATACGACTGTCGTGTTGAGCCCCCGGTCATGCGAGCGACTGTGAACAATCAACAAGTTCAGTTCAATTCTGAACAGATTCGGGTGGCATTACAATTTGGAGAAGAAACGAGGGACGACCCAACTGAGTTTGTGGCTCCGTTTCGTGATGGAGCGTTTCTCCGAATGGGCTATTCTGGTCCATTAGGCGATACACAGAGACGGAAGGGTTTTCTACTTGATCAGTGGCGCTTCCTTATGCACGTCTTGATAGTTTGCATGTCAGGAAGGAAGGCGGGCACTGATGGTATTGGTGCGACCATGCAGTCTGCAATGACTGCATTGACTTACAATAAACGCTACAGTTTCAGTCAGATGGTCTTTTACGAGATTGACAGACAGAGGAGGGCGATGGCTCGGGAGCGGTTCATTATGTACCCACGTTTCATCCAGATGATATTGAACCATGTGGCTCCGAATCTACCTCAGAGACGACCGATAAGATACGTGGAATCTGTGAGCCAACGTATCTTTGCTCAATGCCGCACTTCGAGTGCGAGGAGCAACCCTGAACGTCGTCCAAGGCATACTCCACTGTTTGGGTTTTTAATCAACCCAGAGTATGTTCCTGCTGGTGGGGACGAGTTCAGAGATCCTCAACCGCGACAGGCAAGAGCAACTCAAGCTGCACCTGCTGTGCCTGTTGTGTCGGCTGCAGAGGATATAGATCTTGACGCTGTCTTTGGAGGTCAAGGTTATTTTGATATGGATCAAGTTGAAGAGGTGCAGGTCTCTGCTGCACAAGGTTCGGGTGTGAGTGTTACTAGAGCAGCTACGTCGATGGCTGACTCAGATTTGGATGAGATCATGGATGAGGGGAGACGGTTGATGGTGTCTCGAGAGAGAACGTTTGGGAAGAGAAAGAGAACGGAGGATGATGATGAGTCAGAAGAGGAAGAAGATATACATAAGCTGATAAGACGATCAAGACGGGAAAGGACAGGTGCTGGCATGGGAGCTGGAGAGACTTCAAGGATGGTACGTTTCGCTCCGGCCGCACTGTCTGGTATGTCTATCGTTCCTACTTCTGTACAGGTTACAGGTATAAGCGCTGCGGATGTTCCTGTGGTGGCTACATCATCTGCTAGCATTCCATCTACCACTACTATTCAGACGTCGACTCCGGAGATTGTGTCTCTACCACCTCCAACGCTTACTCAGTCGGTGGTAGCTGCACGATTTGTAGAGTCAACGGTCGTCACTGCTGCAGGGTTATCAGGTATGGTACCACCTGCGGTTACGCCTGCTTCTGATGTCTCGCCTACGCCTATGTCAGACTCAGAGAGAATAGCTTCACTAGAGCGGATCGTGGCAGAGCAATCGAAGACTATTCAACGCCTAGTGGAAGCAAATCAACTACAGTCATCCCTCCTGGTTGAGCATGGGAAAATTATAGATGCCTTGAAGGAGTTCTTGGCATCTCAGGGGGAGATGAGTTGTAAGGGCGACGAGCTCAGGACGAAAAGAAGAAATGACCGAGACGATGATCCCAATGCATCGAAAGATGCAGGTGGTGAGCTGCCAAGAACTTCTCAAGCTCTTGGTACTTCCACAGCTGAGGGGGAGTCTGCCGACGCGGCTGGTGGTTCTGGTGGTGATGATGTGGTGTTAGTTGATGATGACGTGATTGATGCGTTGAGGGAACTTGACGATGATATGTTCAGCGATGATGTGTTGTTTGATGAAGATGTGCTGCCGTGTGAGGAGATTGAGAAGATTGGCGCACAGATTGTGATTGAAGATGGGATAGAAGAGGGGGAGATAGTAGAAGAAGACGTTGAACACGAGATCCCAGATGTTGAGAAAGCTGACATGGGTACTGAGATGGATGAGACTGAGTGGGAGGAGCAGCCTAGGTGGAAGGAAGGCTGTGCTCATTGGTTTATTAAGACCAAGAAGCCTGCTGTTCCAGCCATGTTCAAGAAGAGTTATAATATCAAAGGCTATGCTGAGTCGAAGAAAGGAATTATTTGTTGGATATATGATGAACAGATAAAGTTGTTTGTGGTGAAACGTTTTGATGGGATTCAGTATTTTAAAAGAACGTTGAGATCTCTCAATACATTGCCGGAATGTGAGGTGAAGGATTTGGCAAGATTGGGGCTGATCAATAGAAGCGACAACAACATGGCAAGGGTTATTGGAAAGATTGTGTGGAAAGAAAGCATAAAAGAGAAGAAGTTTGAGTTATTAAAGCCATAGAAGGGAAAGCTAGTGGATGATAAAGAAAGGGGAATGAGAGCAGATGGCAAGCCATGGATGGTAATGAAGTATAAACCGATTCGATGCATTAAGGAGGTTCCAATGAAGATTATGCCTCAAGATGTGTTGAAGAATCTTAAATGGTGGTATGTTGATTGCCAGACTGCTGAAGCCGTGATGGAAGACGAAGACGAACAAGAAGTGCTGAGGGTGTACGATCCGATGCATCCTGTTAATTTATCGAAAGCTGATCTGCAAGTGTTGAATGAAAAGAAGATATTCCATATTCCTGCTTGGAAGGATGAAGCAAGGAAATATCAGCGAGTAGTCACGGTATGTGTTAGAGAAGGAGTGCACGCGTGAAGATACAGGATTACGAGACAAGAGCTGAAAGATCAAGATATGAAGCTACTGCCAAGGGGGAGTCTGTTGATGCATAAATGTCAGTAGTTCATATGTCTAATGTCTGTAATCGAGTCTGTAATATTGTTTACAGACTCGACTCCAGAGTCTGTAAACAATATGTTTGTGTGTTTGTGTTCTACGTCCGTAACGATCTACACAGGGATTCCGCACCTGTGTATATCGGGATATCTCGTGTGATCCGTCCAGGGAACCTACAGAGACGAACTTTGAAAATCGTGAAAGTAAAATGGGATTCCCGACGAGGACCCGAGTATACTTGAGAACTCGAGTCCGAAATGAGAAAAAAATACCCCCACTTATTCTCGTGAAGAAATCTCGAGGACGAGATTTATTTCAAGGTGGGGAGGATGTAACACCATGGAAAATTTGAGCCAAAAATGTCAACTTTCCAAAGTCAAAGGACCAAAACTATGAATTTCCAAACTTCAAGGGCTTAAATGAAAATTCTGGTTTTCCTGACCTACAGCGATACGCGACGGATCAGAGGAGACACCCATCGTGTACCGCGATAGGGTTGTCTGACACATGTGACACGTGTGCCATGTGGCACACAGTGGCATTGTCTGCCGCCATGTGTCACCACGTGGCAACACGTCCGCCACGTGTCACCACGTTTCGCCACACGGCGTAACGCCTGCCACGTGTCACCACGTGGCAGGTCTACTATGTGATTCACCAGGCCTACGTCGCGCTACGCGACGGGCCAGAAAAAGGACCCATCGCGTACCGCGATGGGATCCAAAATCTTGCCAATAAATAACAGCCTCGGGTCTTCACAATTTCACACCCAAATCTCACATACCACTCTCTCTCTAACATCTCTCTAGACCTCGAAAAGCGTGCCCTTGATCCACCTCGTTTTGCGTACCCGATTCTTTATTCCGTTCCATACCTCGATAATCGTGCCACCTCCCGAAGATGTTAAGCAAGAAGATGGTATTGAAGTGACGTCCCGATAAGTTACCTGGTGAAGCGTGCTGACGTGGAAGTGTGTCTCGTTTTACGTGCCGAAGTAAAGTGTTGATCAAGTAAGGGTAGAAAAGATCAAGTGACGTCGAAGTGCTGCCCAAGTGTCTAGGGACTATAAACCGACGAAGGTAGGCATAATACCCGACTGAAATGATAATAAAATATTATAAAGGCTTAATACCTCAAGTCGAGGTTATACTCAATACCTCAACAAAATAAAATAACGTTTCTTATATATTAGAATATATATATATATATATATATATATATATATATATATATATACGAATGATTATTCTTTGTTATAAAATATATTATTTAAGAATAATGAGTATTCTTAAATAATAAAAAAAAGAATATGTTTCTTAAAGAAGAAAAAACGTAGGGTTTTTATAATAAACTAAAGGTTTATAAAGATTACTTTTTAACTAAAGGTTTTAAAGTAAAAAATATTGAACTAAAGGTTCATCGAGATAAATAAGACTAAAGGTCTTAAATCGGATTGTATATCCGAATAATAAAGGTTATACTCGTACTATAGGTGCGAGATAGCAAGGAAAGACTCACGGACGGTGTTGGAAGCCGATCCCTTTTGAAAGGTGAATACGCCCCACTTTTACAAACTTGTTTTCAAACAATCAAACGTGTTATGTGTAAAAACTTTACATGAGATTATGTGTCTCTAAAAACATTGTAAATAAGAGTAAGAGCCTAGCCCTCAGGCTGTAGTATACGTTTGTCTGGATCCTTACATATGTGGTTAAATGCGGTAGGCACATCGCACCACGCCTGGTCACGACCTCTAGCCACGATGGGCCGAACCAAAGTATGTTCGAGTGAGAATGACCTTGTGTATATTTATGGTACCTAAGTACGTCAAAACGCTGCGGTGTTTTGCTGGGGTGATCTAGTATAGAGAATCAAATTTATAATGATGTTTGTTTTAACTTGATTATTCCTAAGCCAAGATGGGCCGAGACTTACGTGGTCTCGAGGGGTGATTAAGTAAAAAAAATATTTTTGCGTCAGCATATTCACCAACATTCGTTGCTGGCGTATTTTCTAATATTTTGCAGGTAACCAAGATTAGAGCTTGAAGGACGAAGGGCTCAAGAATCCGATGGCTCAGATAATTTTGTTAAACTTAAATATAATTAAATGGTGGTTTTGTAAACTAAAAACAAGTAAACGTAAATGGAACTCTCGTTCCATCTTTTGTAATGTAAATATTTTACAACTTTGATCCTTATATTTTACAAAGTCTTCTGCTAATATCCGCAACTCTGATTTTTATACAAATGTGGTACCAACTATTGATCACGCTCCTAGGCCTAAGATGGGGGTGTGACATATGAAGACACGGGATGTCCAGCATGCCAAACAAGGAAGTTTATTGAAGATTGCTGGAAACAAGACCCAACGCGGTACGCGATGGGCTTGCTTAGGAGCCATCGCGTACCGCGATGGGCTGTTAAAAAATGTTGACTTCTGGTTCATCGCGATACGCGATGGACCAGTGAAGACCCCATCGCGTACCGCGATGGGGGGTGCGGACGGGAATTTTTGGTTTATATGTTATTTTTCATCAACCAGAACCCTAACTCCATTTTGACGAACAAGAGGCGATTTCCAGCAACCAAATAGGCGATTTTCACCACCATAGCTTGTGCCAAGACCCTACACATGATACATATCATCCGTATTTGAGATCCAATGATGTCAAGGCTCGGCTAATCTCCTAGAATCGCACCCGGGATGTATATTTTGTAATCTTCACAGTATTTCTCATGTGATTAAGAAAACTCTTGTTTAATTATTGATGATTGATATATGATTATTGATGTTTGGTATTTCTATGTGTTCAATCGGTTTAGGTTTACGTTAGTCTGAATGATTTGTTACCAGTTTCTAGATAATTGATCATATAACTGTTTGGTTAGATTGAATACGATAAAAAAACGATTGCCCTTAACTGAGTCACACTGGCAAGGACTATTTGATAACCAGTGCCGTGTGTAAAGTGATTGTTGATATCTAAGATTTTGTCTGATTGATCAGTCTGTAGTTAATCATTAATAATTAATCTGTTAGGTTGCATGAGATAACTGTAGGTTGCTTACTTGAATTCCCAGGTGTGATTTGCTTTGTTAGTTGCTTGAAACTCGTTTACTTGTTTGTTGCTTAGTTCTCTAAATTCACTTTAATTGCTTGTGTGATCAGCACTACCAGTCATACTTCATAATCTTAGAAATTGTTTACACGATTACATTGACCACATACTCCTGGTGGATACGATACCTTACTTATCCTAGCTACTTAGGTTAATTAGGTTTTTGCATGACTCGAACGACGGTCATCATATACGCATCTGTACACCTACATCTAATTATATAATTCATACATACTCAAATTCATTCATTTATCATTCATACATCTGTCATAACTCACCTTCCCTGATGATGCGTGCAATATCCGAAGATCGTTCACGCACCGACAAGCATTCATTCATAACATTCATATATACTATCACATCAATCATTATAGCATACACTCACCACTTAAGGTAAATGTATTAACATTCACATTGATTATGCACAAAGCCCCGAAAACATAACAAGGAAATGGGGCTAGAAACTCAGTTGTGTCCTGTTACATTCACTGTTGATGGTTATTCCTTTCTTTAGCTGTGCGCGACTAACTGTATAACAATTACACGTATCAATTAACTACCACTACCCATATCGTGTTTCTAGTTTAATTATAACCATTAATGAACGGGTATTCGGGGGCAGCGCCCCTGGAAGTAGGGTTCTAGGGACGGCAGCCCCTAGCGGGGTCCAAGGGGCAGAGCCAACCCTTTAAGGTAGCTTTCATCAGTTAATAAAGTCCAAGGGCTTTTATGTAATTTAATCATTCTTTTCTAAGTCCAGGGAACATTCTGTCATTTTTTCAAAGTCTAATTCGTTATCCAATTCCTTCACGAATGGACTCCTTAGTTATTTCTTAACGAATGTGTTCTCTCATAACGAATGGACTCATTTGTTATTTCTTAACGAATGGACCTTTATAATGAATGAACTATTATAATGAATGAACCTTCATAGCGAAAGGATCTTTCATAACGAACTGCCTAACGAATGAATGAGGGCTCATTCGTTAGTTCTTCGTAACGAATCGCTTAACGAATGACTTAACGAATGTAGCTAATTCGTCATTCTTCATTAACGAATTGGCATAGCGAATGAGCCTAGCGAATGGGGGCTCATTCGTTGGTTTTCCGTAACGAATTGCATAGAAAATTTGCTACGCGCCTAGGGTTAGGTCAGAGAATTTCATAACATTCTCTGACATTCCCTTAACCTCGTACGCCGCCTTTCCAACACCGTCATGCCAGAAAATCGTGTTTTCACACCGTTTTCCACCATTTTTCGCCCCGATCGGTCCGGATACGAGCTATGGTGACCCCAAGCTCATCATTTGGCTGGCTTATACCCGATTCACCCAGATCTCGTGGTTTTAATGGTTTAGGGTGTCGGCTCATCGTTTCGTGACTAGATCTAACAGGTTTGGATCCATATAAAGTCACAATATTATTACCTCGGATTGATGTTCGGTTTCTTCTTGCTATTATGGCTAGAGAAAGAGAGAAAGATGAGAGAGAGTTTAAGTGTGTGTTTTGAGTGGTGTGAGGAATGAGTGGAAATGGATGGATTAATGAATAATATTGTTTATATATTATGGGTTATTGGCTTAAGTCCATGGTCTTTCTTCTTCCTTATTAATCCCAGTCCATTATCCATATTTAGTTAGCCCCACACAAGCCAAACTAATAATACTAATATTATTATTATTATTATTATTATTATTATTATTATTAACCAAAACAGGAATCAGAATGTTACATCAACTTAGTCTATTAACTCAATTGAGTTTGCTTAGCTACCTTTGATTTCTGCACTGTAAAGAATGATTTCACTATAAAGGTACTCCCTCCGTCCCATTATAAGTGTCCATGTTTGAAAAACACAAAGTTTAAGATGGATTGAATGATTATTTTTTGTTCTTACCAAATGACAATAATGCCCTTAAAAAGTGGGTCCATCAATATTGTTTATAAATATTAGTTGTGTGTGTTTAAGGTAAACTTGAAAATTGGCTAATAAAATTTGAAAGTGGACACTTGTAATGGGAGAAATAAAAAAGGAAATGTGGACACTTATAATGGGACGGAGGAAGTACTTAAACATAAATAATTAAATAACTGTAAGGAAGTTTAATATATAAAACTGGTGTATCTTACAACTAGTTAGAAATTCATAGGTATCTTTTCTAGAATGGTCAGGGGTCCTATTTGGGTTTATTTCAAGGGTTTACTTTACAATCTCAGTTCTATAACTTAAGTTTTCTAATTAATTGATAGTCATAACTTAGAGGTTCTAGCCTAGGTGGTTACATTATCATATGAATTAATTCAAATTAATTTGCTTGTTTATTAGCCTTTTAATTAATTAGGGTTTTAAGCAATCATTATATCATATTATTATTTAATTAATTAGGTTTAAGTCTAGTTTAATATTTTATAGTTTAAACCACCACCCCCCCCCTAAATAATATTAATAAATAGTTGTGTCACTAAGTCGAGTCTAATTAGCTAGTTACGTAATTTAAAAAGTCTCGTGGGTTCGATATCCGGACTTACTTAGCTGTACTAGAGTCGATTGGTACACTTTCTGGTCTGTAGTTTAGTCAAGTTTTAAGGAGTCTAGGGTATTAATTAGTGTCTAATTTAGTGTAATTTAGTTAATAATTATTTGACTATTTCCAACACATCAGCCACCATTGTCACCGTAACAACCACAACCATTGTCAACGTAACCATCGCAACCATTGTCATCGTCACCACCTGATGTATGTTAATGAGAAAGAAAAGATATGTGAACGACAGGGATAGGAATAATTGATTGTTTGATTTGAGTAACTGCTTAAGTAGAACCAGCACAAAGAGACTCATAAAGGGAAGTGTATAGAACACGGAAAGCAACGTGATCAGCTAGTCACAGCTGGCCACTGTTATTACCTATTAGCCTTGCTATCCTTGTACTAAATAGTTCCTTGAGTGATGACGTTTGTGTTTTCCCTTTTAGATTACGATGGCTGGAACGGGAGGAAATGTGGGAACGGGAGGTCGCACTGGACGTCGTGGCAGGCCTCGTCGTGTCCAGCCACCTTCGGTGGAAACAGCTTCTAACACCGAAGATGAAGGAAGCGCAGCTGGAGGAGACCAGAACAACAACGAAGAGGTTAAACTTAGCCCTGCAGTCCAAGCAGCCATTGTTCAAGCTGTAGTTGTTGCTATGAAGAACCTGAATCCCGAAAGATCTGCTGGAAGCCGTGAACGAACTGCTGAAGGGGCGGGTGGTGATGGTAGGAAGGATGGGGAAGGAGAAAGAGAGGCCTCGAGTGAGGATAAGTCTGTGAAGGTCGATGACAGGAAAAGAGGCCGAGATGGGTGCAACTATAAGTCCTTCAAAGGATGCGACCCGCCAAAGCTGACTGGGTTGGGAGACGCAATCGCTACTCTCCAGTGGATAACCACAATGGACAAGAAAATCCAAATTAGCGAATGCCGTCCCGACCAAGCAGTGGGTTATGCCACTCAGTCATTTGAAGATGAGGCCATGTACTGGTGGGAAACTGTCGAACAAAGGAAGACCCGAGAGGAGATTAAGGCCATGAGGTGGGATGACCTTAAAGAGTTAGTGATGAAAAGGTTCTGTGCTGATGCTGAGGTTGAGAGGGCCGAGATGAAATTTCTGAATCTGAAGGCGGACAAGATGACACATCGTGAGTACACCACTGAATTCAACCGCATGTCTAGGCTGGTTCCTGACATGGTGAACACCGAGGCGAAACGGATCAAGTGCTACGTTAGAGGACTTCCCCAGAAGGTCCGCTTGTTAATCAGGGCCAATAAACCTGTTACCTTTGAGTCTGCGGTCGAGTTGGCGGAGATGGTCTATGATGATCTGGCGGCGGATGATGTGGAAGTGGAAGATGAGGAAAAAGGGAAAGGAACTAAAAGAGCTGGGGATGTCGTGGAGCGTGCCGGGAGAAAGACACAGAAGATGGCAGGAAAGGAAGCATGTAAGGTGTGCGGGAAGAAGCACTTGGGGGAATGCAAGGCTGGTCCAAATCAGTGCTACCGATGTGGGAGGAAGGGGCACATCTCCCGTGAATGCACCGAGGACCAGAAGTGTTACAAGTGTGGTAAGTCAGGTCACATAGCTAGGGAGTGTGGAGAAGCCGTGGCAGTGGGGGAAGGAAGAGGAAACGCGTGAAAGGATGGTCTATTAGCTGCTGAGGAGGTTGCAGGAGAATAAGTGGCATGTCACGGTTGTTTTATGTTTAGTAGTTAAAGAGTGTTTTATGTTACAGTTGAACCTATGTTTGTTTAGCAAGCTTGAATGATTTCCTTTTATGTTATGAAGTACTTGTGACTTCTTGTGCTTTTGTATGAACGACCTATGAATTTATCTTGAATGCGTGTTGGTTATGATAAATAGTTGTGTGAGGGTAAAGCGTCGCCTTAGAAGTTATCGTTATTATATAAAACAAGGTTCCTCGGGAAGGTGAGATGAGACTTGGCACATTGAGGGCCTCATGGACAAGCTACCTTAATAGCTAAAACACATGATCACCGCTCGATGACTACAAGTCAGGAGTAAGAAGGATAACCCAGAAAGCAAAGGCGATTCAATAAAGTGTGTAAATATAAGAAGTTTTCCTTTTAAAGAAATAAGCTAGGTTTCAGGGACGAAACCCGAAACCTCTTTAAGGAGGGAAGACTTGTAACATCCCGAAATTTCTAAAGTAATATTTAATATATTATTTTGTCGGGTGAAATAAACGAATTAGTGGAACGATAATAATAACAGCAAAATATGAAGACTTAGTAGGATAATTAAATGGGATTAGATAGGGACCAAAAGGAAATATGGGCCTTCGGCCCATGGGCTTAAGAGAGTATAAATACCCCATTAAACCCCAATCCTTTCCATTCCATCCATTTATCCATCCTAATCTCTACACACCCAAAACACACACGACCCGAACCAAGATCCAAAGGCGAGGACCCGAGCTTGTTGGTGCTAGATCGTCGTGACGAACCAAAGCAACAACACCAGCTCGTGTTCGTAGTTCGACTCATTTACGGTACGTTTATATTGAGAACTTGTTCGTTTAGGTTTGGATTAGTATAGAAATGATAGATCTGTGTTTGTATGGTAAAAACGAATCCAACAAAGCTAAACTTACTGAAAATGGTTATGATTTGATGGGTTAATCGATTGATAAAAGAACCCGTAACCTATATGCCTAAATCGCACCCTTTTAACATCGATGTTAGGTCGATTTGATGGTTGGGGTTTGTAGGCGCTGGTCAGACGATTCCGTGGATACCTAAATCGAGTTATTTGGTTAAGAAACGAAGGATTTAAGAACGAACAGTAGCTGCAGCCGACAACTTCGCCTGCAGGCTAAGTTCGCCTGATGAACTTCGCCTGCAAAGCTAAGTTCGCCTAAGGTTAACTTCGCCTAAAGCTAAGTTCGCCTGATGACAACTTCGCCTAAAGCTAAGTTCGTCTAAGGTTTAACTTCGCCTAAAGCTAAGTTCGCCTAAGGTTTAACTTCGCCTAAAGCTAAGTTCGCCTGATGACAACTTCGCCTAAAGCTAAGTTCGCCTAAGGTTTAACTTCGCCTAAAGCTAAGTTCGCCTAAGGTTTAACTTCGCCTAAAGTCAAGTTCGATTAGAAAATAAATTAAAAACCTAATGAAAAATGTGTTAAGATAGTTAATGTAAATAAAATTTTTCCAAGCTGACCTGGCAGCTCGACCCCAGCCAGGGGCTCTGCCCCTTGGACCCTGCTAGGGGCTGCCGCCCCTAGACCCCGCAGCCAGGGGCGCTGCCCCCGGACCCCCGTTCGTTGTGGGTAGTAATTAAGACTAGAAAGATGATATGAGTAGTGATAGTTAATTGATATGTATACTTGTTATACAGTCAGTCGTGCACAACTGAAGAAAGGGATTACGATTAACGGTGAACGTAACCGTGTTCAGGTGAGTTTCTAGCCCCATTTCCTTGTTATGTTTTCGGGGCTGTGTGCATACTCGATGTGAAGTGTGAATACACTTACCTTAAGTGGTAAGTGTATGCTATAGATGTTATACGAGGTAGCTATTATATAATACTTGTCGGGGCGTGAACGATCTTCGGATATTGCACGCATCGCCAAGGATAGTGATTGCCAAGTGGTTATTAGTGTGTATGAATGCTATGATGTGACTTGCTTATTATGTAAATGATATGAAGCGTGTCGTAGACAAGTAGAGGTAGAGCGTGTTAGAAGTGGCAAGAGTGTAGTAAGAGTGTTAGTGGCATGACGATAGTACGTGGTAGGGTAAGCCTATACGTGACTACGTCATTAAAGTGGCAAAGTGGCATAACGTTATACGTTATTAAAGCGGCAAAGTGGCAAAGTGGCATAACGCTATACGTTATTAAAGTGGCAAGGAGGCAAGGTGGTAGGTGTAAATAAGAGGCTAAGTGGTAAGGTAAGCAGGTTAGATAGTGGACTACGTGTCATCGGATACGTATATGATGCATGTAGTGGTTGTATGATAAGTTGCTTGATTAACTAGAACTCACTCAGCGTAGCTGACTTTTAGTATGCACGCAGGTGATCAGACCAAAGAACTAGCATGAGGATGGCACATGGCATGGATTGAACGGCTGGCATCTTAAGATGGAAGAAAAGATGTTTTAAATGTAATTATTTGTTTTATTGTATCAAAGAAGAGATTGAATGTTTTGTAACGAATGCTTCAAGTAAACGTTTCCGCGAAAGTTTTAATTAACTCTGATTGCAAGAACTGTGTTTATGAGTAAATCCGACGCTAAAGTAGGGCTACCGGTTCGGGGCCTTACAAAATACTATATTTAAACCATAACATTTCTTAAATTTTTACCCCTAATCAACTTTTTCTCTCTTTTTATATTTTAGCCGGATCTCCTTTCTCCTATTCATATATTCCGACGAATATGGATGTAGATTTGTATTAATTTTCCGATAAGTATATATTTTATAATAAACTTTCGATCTTGATCTATCTATTTCCGGCAACATTAAATTGTTTTCCGGTTATTGTTTCCTCTAACCTTTTTATCTTTATTCTCATTGTTAACTGATTTTATTAAAATCAGTTTAGGTTGTAAATCATAAACGACGATGAAGGTTATATGTGGACGTATTAATTTTTTCCGGTAGGTATTTCCGGTAAGATTTTTCGTTGAGTTTTTCCGGCTATGTGTTTTACCTTTAACAATCGTTGCTTTTAATTATTTCAGGTTATCTACCCGATTTATTTTCTCATGTTTTCTTTTTAGTTTGTTAATCAAAATCTTATATTCCATTTTTTCGTTTTCTGGTAAGTAATTCCGGTAAGTTTTTCCGGTTAAGTTTTCCTGATATTTTTTTTACCTATAACAATGGTTGCATAATATTAACATTAATATTCTACTTTATAATTTCAGGTGAGTGTCACGGCTTATACAATCTATTTTCCGGTGACACCTTTAATTTTCCTGTTTCCGGTAACACCTTTAATTTTTTCCGGTTATTAGCTATAATTAAAATAATCCATAATATCAATATTAATATTCGTTTTTATTTTTTCAGGTAAATGTCCGACTCATATAATCTAATTCCCGGATTGATCATGAGTTTATAATATGTATAGATTTTAATTTTAATATTGATGTATATTTCATTTTTGAATATTCATGTATATTCATTTTAAATTTTTTACATAAAAGATAATATTATTGTATATCAGAGATCCGAGATTAGTTAATTTTTTTTTCCGGCGTGTGTTAATCCATTGTCCCAAAATTTATTATTAGTTTGACTTTCCTTATTTTTTTAAATAACCTAATTAACATGAATATTGTAATTTATATACATTACTTATCATTTATATACATTAATTATCATTTTTGAATATTCATGTATATTCATTTTAAATTTTGTTACATAAAAGATAATATTATTGTATATCGGAGATCCGAGATTAGTTGATTTTTTTTTTTCGGCGTGTGTTAATCCATTGTCCCAAAATTTATTATTAGTTTGACTTTCCTTATTTTTTTAAATAACCTAATTAACATAAATATTGTAATTTATATACATTAATTATCCCATTAACACATTTGATATACTTTGACTTTCCTTAATTTATAAACAAACAAATTTTTAATTTAATTTGAATTATTTTTAAATAATTACTTGATAGTCAAATTAGTGAATAAGTTTATTTGGTATTCTCACTATTTCGTTTTTCCGGTAAGACCATTCAAATTTTCCGTTTATAAGTTATAATTCAAATCTTCCATAATATGAATTAATATTCGACTTTATCATTTTAGGTTATTGTCCCGACTCATATGACCTATTTTCTGGATTAATCATTAGTTTATTAGATTTTTATATTTTTTTTATATTGATGTATTTTTATTTTTTGAATATTCATGTATATTCTTTATTTGTAAGATTATAATGTACATTAATTTAAATTATATACACTTTTAATTTTCCCATTAATACAATTTATATAGTTTGAATTTCCTTATTTGTTTAAATAACCGAATGAACAATTAATTAAACTTTCCAATCTTATTAACTAAATATATATTTTATTTTATATGGTTTGACTTAGTTTAATTATCACATTATTACAATTTATATAGTTATACTTTCCTTTTTTGTTAAAACTTAAATAAATTTCCGTCCGGATTTACTATTTGACCATTCATACTAAATCGTTTTTATATTTTGCTAATTCCTTTTATATTAATTCCTTATTAAAAGATTAAGTTATTTGATTAATGAATTATAAAATAATTTTAATTTATTTTCCCCAATTTAAATTCAAGTTAACTTTATGATAATTGTATACATATTTGTTATATAATTAAACCTTTATTTTATAAATAATGATCCATAATAACGATTTCAACCCTTTTTTATTTTTATTTTTAATTTTTACAAAAATAGGTTATACAGTTTTGGTATATTATTTTGTGTTTAATTTGATAATTAATGATTTGACTTTAATTTTGGCAACAATGTGTACATTATTATAATTTTAATAATTTAATAATTAATTATTGGCTCAAATTCAAAAAATATGTTATACAGTTTGACTTTGACTATATTTTTAAAAACCGGATTTTACTAAATTTCATATTAACCATTTGACTGAATTTGGCCATTTATATTAAATATGTTTAAATAGCATTTACATATTTAAACCTAATTCATTTCGAATTTGACTAATTTTTGGAAAACATTTTTAATTTTTTTAATATTATCAATAAATACAAACCCAATTCATAATTTTTCAGTATTCATGCATAAAATAAATAAGATTTTAGTTTTAATAACCATTTCAAAATATTTCAAGTTATTATTAATTTAATGTCAATTTCAACCAAATCCCTTAATATAGTTATTCTTAAATGTGAATAATAAAATATATGTATGTAAACCATTTTGAAATTCGAATTCTGACAACTTATATGAAGTTTACAATAATATATTATACAGCTGGATTTTGACCGTATTTCAAAAACCGAATTTTAATAGGTTAATTATTTGACTAAATTTGACTATTTTTGTTAATAGTTTGACTTTAATTTTGGTAAATTTGGAAATTATTATAATGTTAATAATAATTTATTCTCATTTTTATTTATATGAATATTTTCAAAAAAAATAAATAATTTTCAAATTCAAATTCTCAACATTTATATAAAATTTACAATAATATATTATATAGTTGGACTTTGACTATATTTAAAAAAAATTAGCATAATTACAGTTTTCTTAGTTTAGTAATCTTGACCAGTCAATTCTAAGTTACAATTTTGTTAATAATAACAAACCGAAATTCAAAATTATCTTCCAATTTATTTCAATTTTAAATCCAATATTATAATCTCTACAACTATTACGAATTATTTCGTACTTTCGTTTCAAATATGAGCCTACTACGAAACAGGCTGTAGAGGCGACGAGTTAAGGACGAAGAAGAGAAATGACAGAGACGATGATCCCAATGCATCGAAACTACTCAAGCTTTTGGAACTTCCACAACTCAGGGGGAGTCTGCAGGTGCAGTTGGTGGTGATGAGGTGGTGATGGTTGATGATGATGATGATGATGTGATCGATGCGTTAAAAGAATTGGATGATGATATGCTAGAGGATGATGTGATGTTTGATGATGATGTGCTGCCTATTGAGGAGATTGAGAAGATTGGAGCACAGATTGTGATTGAAGATGAGATTGAAGAAGGTGAAATAATTGAAGAAAATGTTGAACACGAGATCCCAGATGTTGAGAAAGCCGATATGGGTACTGAGACAGTAATAGATGAGACTGAGTGGGAGGAGCAGCCTAGGTGGAAGGAAGGCTGTGCTCATTGGTTTATTAAAACTAAGAAGCCTGCTGTTCCAACCATGTTCAAGAAGAGTTATAATATCAAAGGCTATGCTGAGTCGAAGAAATGAATTATTTGTTGGATATATGATGAACAGATACAGTTGTTTGTGGTGAAACGTTTTGATGGGATTCAGTATTTTAAAAGAACGTTGAGATCTCTCAATACATTGCCGGAATGTGAGGTGAAGGATTTGGCAAGATTGGGGCTGATCAATAGAAGCGACGACAACATGGCAAGGGTTATTGGGAAGATTGTGTGGAAAGAAAGCATAAAAGAGAAGAAGTTTGAGTTATTAAAGCCACAGAAAGGAAAGCTAGTGGAAGATAAAGAAAGGGGAATGAGAGCAGATGGCAAGCCATGGATGGTAATGAAGTATAAACCGATTCGATGCATTAAGGAGGTTCCAATGAAGATTATGCCTCAAGATGTGTTGAAGAATCTTAAATGGTGGTATGTTGATTGCCAGACTGCTGAAGCCGTGATGGAAGACGAAGACGAACAAGAAGTGCTGAGGGTGTATGATCCGATGCATCTTGTTAACTTATCGAAAGCTGATCTGCAAGTGTTGAATGAAAAGAAGATATTCTATATTCCTGCTTGGAAAGACGAAGCAAGGAAGTATCAGCGAGTAGTCACGGTATGTGTTAGAGAAGGAGTGCATGCGTGAAGATTACAAGACAAGTGCTTAAAGATCAAGATATGAAGCTACTGCCAAGGGGGAGTCTGTTGGTGCATGAATGTCAGTAGATCATAGTCTAGTGTCTGTAATCGAGTCTGTAGTGTTATTTATGTTTTTGTTTAAGCGAAGTTGTTAACAAGTTCGCCTAGGCGAACTTGTTGAACAAGCGAAGTTATGGACAACTTCGCCTGAACATATCAGGCGAAGTTGTCGTGTATTTATATATAGGTTACGGGACTGTTTAGTGGTTAATTGTTCAGTTAATCAGTTGGTCAAGAAGTTAGTCGTTTGATACGATCGAGTCGACGAGAGTCTGTATCAGTGATTCATATCACGTGAGTTCGGTTATTAATATATAACGTGTTTCGGTTTGTTCGTGTGTGTTTGTTTGGTTTGCTTTCTACGCTCGTAACGATCTACGCAGGGATTCCTCACCTGAGTAGACCGGGATATCTCGTGTGATCCGTCCAGGGAACCTACAATTGGTATCAGAGCATTTGCTCGATTGTGAGGTTCGGGATATTCACGCGGGTGTAGAAATCGTCCCGTTTCGACTATTCGTGGGACGTGTTTTCTGTGTTTTTGATCATTCTTACCTCCTACCATCGTGTTCAAGCCTTTACACCGTCAACAACCTCGTTAAAATCCGATTTACAGATCTGCAGAAACTTCGTGTTCATCAGGCGAAGTTGCCGTCACTGTTCGTAGGGTTTCGGCGAAGATATAAGGTTAAGCGAAGTTATCCACAACTTCGCCTACCTTCTCAAGTTCGCCTAATTCAAGCGAAGTTCTCTACAACTTCGACTACCTCTTAAGTTCGCTTACCTTAAGCGAAGTTAAGAATCAGCGAAGTTAATCAGCAGTGTTATCAGCGAAGTTCTTCAGCGAAGTTCTCTACAACTTCGCCTACTTCAAGCGAAGTTATCCTTAACTTCGCCTACAGTACTTTTTTATAAAAAAAAAAAAAAAAATTAATTTTTCAGGTTTCTTACTTTTCGGGAAAGATGTCGTCGATCAACATCTCTGAGTTAGTGAAGATGGAAGTTGAAGCAGGGTCAGCTACTAAGGACCCAAGATTGCTGAAGGGAACCGATTTCGTTGCATGGAAGGATCGGTTCATACAATACGTCAAATACCAGGATGCGAAGATGTGGGTATGCATCCAGGATGGTTATATTCCACCAGTTATGGAGTATGAAGGTCGCGATCAAATTAAAAAGTATAGTAAAATGGAAGAAGAAGAGAAAAAGATGTATGAGGCAGAGAGCAAGGCTCATGCTGCTATTACTATGGCTCTTCCTCAAGAGATCCTTCATACGTTCAGAAAGTATACATCAGCAAGAGAGCTTTGGGAAGCTCTTGAGAACAGATTTGAAGGGAATGTAGGAATCCGTGCTTCAAAGATAAAATTGCTCAAAACCCAGTTCTCAGTCTTCAAGTATTTGAAGAATGAATCCTTAGATGATATTATCACTCGATATTACCATCTGATGACTGAATTGAGCAACTATTTAATTTCCTACCGAGAAGAAGAAATAGTTGAGAAGCTTCTAGATGCTCTCCCACCAAAATGGGAGATGTACACTGTGCTGATGAGGGAAGACAAGGACTTTCCCACATATGATCTTGAAACGGCAGTCAACAAGCTCAGAACCTTTGAGCTTAACATGGTCAGAAAAGAGACACCTATGGATCAGGTTCAAGATCCAGGTATGTATGGAGCTAAAGTTAACTCTAGCTCAGGATCGAAGACTGAATCTGCTGCCTACTACACAAAGGGAGAGTCGGGCCCCAACTCATCACATGAGGGGCATGTGTCAGTTAACACAAATGGGGATGTTTGCTATGTAGCAGCTGGATCGAGTGGTTCTCAACCCCAGGTAAGCAAGAGTAGTTGCTCTCCAAGTTCTTCCAGCAACAACTACTCCAAGATGCCTATGAGTGTCAAGTCTGCTGAACAGTAGTTTGGTCTCTATGCTTCTTTCATTGCTTCCTATGAGAACTACATTCAAGGGAAGATTGTTGATCCAGCTATGTTGGATGAAGATTACGATCAGATTGATGCTGACGACATGGAAGAAATGGATTTACAATGGCAAATGGCCATGATCGTGAGAAGAGTAAAAAGGTTTATGAGAAAGACGGGAAGGAAGTTTGTCGGTGGAAAGCCGGGGTTTGACAAGGCAAAGGTGAGATGCTACAATTGTCAACAAAACGGTCACTTTGCAAAAGAATGCAGGAATGAGCGTGTGGAACGAAGTCAGGGTAGGTCTCCACAGCAAAGTGAGGGTAGAAAAGATTATAGTGCCATGATGTCTAGAGAAGATGGTGAATACAACTGGAACCTGCTTTCTAAAGAAACTTTTGAGCAGGCAAATTTGGCAAAGGTAGAAACTGAAGAAAGTGAGAAGGTTACCAGAGAGGAAAAAACTCTTATGGCAGACGTTAATGACCAGCTCTCTGAGGTATGTTCTAAACCAACTTGTTCAAAATGTGAGAACTTGTCTGAGCAACTAGCAACCATAACCGATCAGTATGTTAGGTTGGATGCTGAATTTAAAACCTTAAAAGAAGATCATCACTTTATTAAATCAAGAGAAAATAATTATAAAATTAAAATAAAAGCTTGTGAAAAAGATGTTAAAAGTCTAAAAACAAAACTTGCTGAAAAAATTGAAGTGATTGATTTAAGTTATGAAGTTTTGGAAGAAAAGACCAAACTAATTGCTGAGAGAGAAAAACAGATCGCTGACCACCAGGTGAAAGTGGTGGAACTGAATCGAAAACTGGAGCAGTTCAGAAATTCTTCTGCTATTCTTGATCACCTTGTTAGTGATCAAGGTTCCTCTGCTAAGAGAGGAGGAATCGGTTATCATGAGGTTCCACCACCGTACAATCACAATTACACTTTTAACCCTAGTGTTCAGAAATCTGTTGATTTTGAGGTTGCTCAGACAGTGCCAATTAAGGTAACTGTTAAAGAACCAAATGTTAGTAGAGGCGAAACAAGTTCGCCTGTTTCAAGTGTTGAAATTTCTGATCAAAGTCCAGTCTTGTCAGATTTGGATAAGTCATCCGAGTCTGGTAAGGCAAAAGAGGAGGTTGTGTTACCCAAGAGTGGAGAAAAAGATAAAACGAATAAAAAGAGTACTCCACTAAACCCGTACGTCCCACCATATGTTAGACGAACGGGCGGTAATATAGCCTCGACATCTAAAACACCTGTTGATAAAAAGGTTGAACATAGGTGTTGTTTTAGATGTAATCAATTAGGACATCTTGTTGCAAATTGCCCTCTGAAGCAGCGATTCAGAGGTGTAAGGCCTACTAAAGCTGAGAATAAGCCTAATAGTAATTTTCGTGCTGCTAAAAATGAAAACCACTTAAAATTCAAAAATGTGACTAATTCAGGTTTTCATAGAAACAAATCTCAGTTTTACACTTCTAATAACCAAACCATAAGCTATAATTCTTTCAATTCTCAAAGGTTTGGAAGGCCTCACAATCAATCTTCAATGAGATATCCTAATGGGACTTACAGGAGTTACCGAGATACTAACTTTGGAAAGCCAAAGTTTGGGATGTATAGATCCAAGACCAATTGGTCTTGGGTCCCTAAATTCTAATCTTTTGCTTTATTGTGCAGGAATAGTTGCAGGGCTGCCAACAATCTTTGGGTTGTAGATAGCGGCTGTTCCCGGCACATGACGGGTAACAAATACTTGTTACACGATTTGAAACCTGTTCAAGGAGGGAGAGTGAGCTTTGCCGGTGAAAGTGGTGGCAAGATTACTGGAATGGGAACGGTGTCAAACGGAAAGATGACTTTGGGGAAGGTTAACTTTGTAGAAGAATTGAAGCACAATCTGCTGAGTGTGTCGCAGATTTGTGATAAGGAGTACACCGTTCACTTTACGAAGAATGAGGCGATTGTGTTGAAACCTGGTTTTCAGATACCAGAGGAGTGGATTGTGATGAAGGCTCCACGTGAAAGAAATACATATATTATGGATATGAGATCAACTGAAATGGCCACGGCAGAATCATGCCTTATGACAAAAGCGAGTGAATCAGAGTCCGAATTGTGGCATAGGAGAATGGGGCACATTCATCTTCGGAAGATGAACCACATTGTCAGGAATGGACTTGTGCTGGGCGTTCCCTTGAAGAATTTCAATTTTGAAGATAAATGTATTGCGTGCAAGAAGGGAAAGTAGCACAAGAAATCCCATCCCACCAAGAAAGTCAATTCAATTGCCAGTACTCTGGAGTTGCTTCACATGGATCTCTTCGGTCCCGTGAATGCAAAAAGTCTAGGAGGAACTTCTTATTGCTTGGTGATCACTGATGACTACTCACGATATTCGTGGGTTTATTTCCTGAAAACAAAAGACGAAACGGCTCAGATGGTGAAGAATTTGATTACCAAAGTTGAGAACGTTATGGATAAAAGGGTTAAGTTCATCAGGAGTGACAATGGAACGGAGTTCAAGAATTTTGAAATGGAGATCTTCTGCCTTCAGAGAGGGATTGAACACCAATACAGCGCTCCGTATACACCGCAACAGAATGGAGTGGCTGAAAGGAAGAATAGAACATTAATTGAAGGAGCCAGAACTATGCTGGCTGATTCGAAGCTTCCTGTGGTGTTTTGGGCTGAAGCTGTTGCTACAGCCTGTTATGTTCTGAATAGAGTCTTAACTGTTAAAAGACTTGGTAAAACTTGTTATGAGCTTATGCATGGGAGAAAGCCCAACTTGAGTGGTCTTGAACCATTCGGGTCCCCTTGTTCGATTTTGAAGACAAATTCTAAATTTGGTGAAGTAGCCGATGAAGGAATCTTAGTCGGTTATGTTGTTGGGACTCCCAACAGACGTGTCTTCAATACATCGACCAGCAAGGTTGAGGTGGTGTGTAACACCGATATCACAAGTTACCAACCGCCAAAACCAAGCAACGGACCTGCTGAGTTTTTCGACTATGTTAAACTTTTTAAGTCTTTTAACATACCGTATTTGGATATTGCTGAAGAAGAAGAGAGAGTTGCTACGAAGATGATCCTTGATGAGGAAGAAAACCTATTGCAAAGACATCTGATCGATAAATGTCAACCTTCCTCATCAAATGCTGTCGATACCCCTGCTACCTCGACTGAAGAAGAATTTTTCAATCCATTTCACTCTCAGCATGTAACAACCATTGACGAGCTCTCTTCTAACTTGGAAGACAACTTGCATGTCGGTTCTGCTTCGACCACGAGAATTCATAAAGATCACCCTTTGGAGAATGTGATTGGTGATGTGTCCTCCGGTATACAAACAAGACGTAGCTTGAATGAGCACACCTGTGTTTACACAAGCATCAAGGAGACAGGGATAATCAACGAATGCTTGTACACCTGCTTTATCAGCCAGATTGAACCGAAGAATTATCAAATGGCTCTCAAGGACAGCTCGTGGGTCGAAGCTATGCAAGAAGAGTTGGCTCAAATCAATAAAATGGAAGTTTGGACTTTGGTTGAAAAACCGAAGCATGTGCATGCGATAGGCACAAAATGGGTGTTTAAGTGCAAGAGAGATGAGAAAGGGATTATCATAAGAAACAAGGCGAGGCTAGTTGTGAAAGGATTTAATCAACAGGAGGGGATTGATTATAATGAAGTGTTCGCTCCTGTCGCAAGGTTGGAAGCCATTAGATTGTTTTTGGCGTTCGCTGCTTATAAGAAGATGAAGGTATTTCAGTTGGATGTGAAGAGTGCGTTTCTGAATGGGAAAGTTGATGTGGTAGTGTATGTTGAGTAACCTCCGGGTTTTCCTGACCCAGACTTTCCTGATCACGTGTACAAGTTAAGCAAGGCATTATATGGACTACATCAGGCACCTCGTGCCTGGTATTCAACTTTATCAGATTACTTGCTTGCAAATGGTTTTGAAAGAGGGAAGACTGATAGCACGTTGTTCGTTCAGAGAGAAGGAAGCGACTTCCTGCTGGTGCAAGTCTACGTGGATGACATTATCTTTGCTGCATCTAAAGTCTCCATGTGTCAGAAGTTTGAGGCCGTCATGAAGAAAAGGTTTGAAATGAGTGCTATGGGTGAACTAACTTTCTTTTTAGGATTGCAGGTTGATCAGAAGAAGGATGGGATGTTCATTCATCAGACCAAATATGTCCATGATGTGCTCAAACGCTTCAAGATGGAGGACAGCACTCCATTCGACACTCCTATCTGCGTCAATCACAAATTGGGTGCTGAGTCAGACGGTGATGCAGATGTGGACCCAACTCAGTATCGGGCTATTATAGGTTCTTTAATGTACTTAACTGCTTCTAGGCCTGATATATGTTTGCTGTTTGTCTTTGTGCTCATTTTCAGACAAACCCAAAGGAATCTCACATGACGGGTGTGAAGAGGATCTTGCGGTATCTCAAGGGCAAACCGAAGCTGGGGTTGTGGTACCCGAGAGGAGGAGACTTGGAGCTAGTCGCTTACACAGATTCTGATTATGGAGGGTGCAATCAGAGTCGGAAGTCAACAACTGGAGGATGTCAGTTTCTTGGTGGCAGATTGGTGTCGTGGCAATGCAAGAAGCAGACTTCAGTCGCAATTTCAACCTGTGAAGCAGAATACATGGCAGCATCCAACTGCTGCTCCCAGGTACTTTGGATTCAACAACAGTTGCGCGACTATGGTATGAATTTCTTACTTACACATATTTGCATTGATAACACAGCTGCTATCTCAGTAACTAACAATCCCGTGAAGCATAGTAAAACTAAACATATTGACATACGTCATCATTTTATACGGGATTGTGCTGAGAAGAAACTGATTGTGCTTGAAAAGGTGGATACGCTTGATAATTTCACTGATCTTTATACTAAAGCGTTTGACAAAACAAGATTTCAAAACCTTATCGAGCTGAATGGGATGATCAATCCCGAGTAACCATGCTATTCATGTTATATTTAAAAAAAAAAAAAAAAAAAAAAAAAAACGTCACTATCGCTTAAAAATATGTCGGTTACCTCAGTTTGAAGGACTTGTCTTCGGATATGTTTTGGTCCTCATTTTCTACTTGTAGATTTTGAGGATAGCCATTAACCAACGGACTGCAAGTGACCGGGGCGGTTTATGATGAGTTTTCATTCTTTCGCTTAAAATTAGTCGATCATACCTAGTTAGAAGGACACATACTAGTATGTGGTCGGTCCAGCTGATCCTTTGGATCTTCGGGATAGCCGTTTACCTGAAGACTTTGTTTTGGTCGGGGCGATTAATGTTAAAATTTTTATAGGGAAATGAAATTATTTTTCAAGTCTACTACTTCGTAAGAAGTTCGTTAGCTATGTTTAACAGAAAATTGATCCAACCTTGGAAAATGATATATATACTGATTCTGTGTGCTTAACTAGTGAAGTTATTAGGCTTAAAAGGCTTTAGGACAGTCATTGTATGTCATGGTAACTTTTTATGGTGCATAAAAGTAGATGTGATACAAACTAAAACTACTTGATTTTACGTGGAAACTCCTTACGAGTTTTTGCATGTCTTCATATATATCTTTCCGAATGATAGGCAGAAAAGCGATTACCCAGTCATACACGAGCCCGTAAGTGTTCTGATTCCCGTGAAGATAGCGTTTCAAGAAACTGCAGTGATCCAGATTCGGGACTTGCAGTTGGTTACTACTCTGAAGTCTATGTAAATGTTTATCATAAAAAAAAAAAAAAAAAAAAAAAAAAAAAAAAAAAAACAACTTATGAGTTATTGAAACATTTTAGAGTTCAACATATCAAGACTTCTTAATAATGGAGTAAGAAAGAGAACGGGAAGGAGATGAAGAGTAATTACAAACTTATTCAGACACTAAGGGTCGAAGTCAATTCGGGGTGACTTGGGGAAAGCCAAATACACTTTGATAATAGATAGGAGGCATCATAATCTCTGAGTTGTTGCCCACTTAAATTTTGAGGCTTAATTGAACCTAACTCGTATCACATAAACGATGAAAACCATCTTAAGTTATTTACCTGCTTACAACATGTCTCTATATGTCATAATACAGCTAAACACGGATCTATGTGACAGTCACGTAATTAGTATGATTCCTGTTCGGATCTTTTCTAAAACCGTAACGATCACTATCGAGACTGAAATTTGATCCCTTATACTTTAATTTTAAAAGTTTCTTGTACTTAGTTAGTTTTATGATTTTATAACTGGTTACTTGGACTTGATCGTGTTATCTGATTCTTAAAGGGAAGTTTTAAAAGTTAATTGCAAAATGTTCAAATTAAAAGGGTTGATTTTGTAAATATAGGCGATGTTGTTAAACAGGCGAACTTGTGAATAACTTCGCCTAGGCGAAGTTAACCGTAACTTCGCCTGTATAACTTCGCCCCTATATAAGGATTTTCAAAGGTCATCTGTTCATAACTTTCAATATCAGCGAACTTATCTCGGTTATCACAGCGAACTTATTTCATTATTATCTGATTTTCCTTCTTCGATTTCAAACCGATTTAAAGGTTGGTTGGGTCATTACATCGTGTTATCTGTTCTTTGACGTTAATCTAAGGTTGTTTCGATAACCGGTTGATAACCTCGGCCGATGGATCCTTAAACCCGATTTCAAACCTAGTTTTCACGTGTTCATGAGCAAACTGATCGTCCGGATTACTTTACTATCGTGTGTTTTAGTCTCCTTAATCGTCTAAATCGGCCGAAACACCAGATTTTCGTTGTTTGAACCGATCTCACTGTCGCCGATTCAGATTCAGGTGAACTTAAGGTTTAGGCGAAGTTATCCGTAACTTCGCCTGAGTCTAAACTTCGCCTGAGGCGATGTTGTGGTGAGGCGAAGTTGTCATTAACTTCGCCTGGACCTTTTAAATTTTTAAATTATTAGACGAACTTAAAGATGAAGCGAAGTTGTTCCCAACTTCGCCTCAACTTTAACTTCGCCTATACAGAAGTTATCACAACTTCGCTCATGGTTATAAGCGAACTTGTGCTAAACCTTAACGTGTATCTAACTTGGTTCGTTTTTTGCAGATATGGCTGCAGTAGCAGGTGCTGGAGGTGCTGGAGGCGATGACGGAGATAATCAGAGACAATTCTTTCCGGGTCACAACATGTTCATCACCTTAGACCCGGAAACGAGCGGAGTTGAAGACTACCGTGAGATCATCACATTCCTCATTCGCTCGAGGATATTCCACGCTATCACGACGACTCTGCCGATATCCTTACCCAATATCGAGGATTTCTGGCAGACTGTGGAGTACGATTGCCGCGTTGAGCCCCCGGTTATGCGAGCAACCGTCAACAATCAGGAGGTTCAGTTCTCATCTGAACAAATACGGGTGGCGTTACGTTTCGGTGAGGAGACTAGGGATGACCCTACGGAGTTTGTTGCTCCGTTTCGTGATGGAGCATTTCTAAGAATGGGCTATTCTGGTCCATTGGGCGATACCCAGAGACGGAAGGGGTTCCTGCTTGATCAATGGCGCTTCCTCATGCACGTCATGATTGTGTGTATGTCTGGGAGGAAGGCGGGTACTGACGGAATGGGTGCGACCATGCAGTCAGCAATGACTGCTCTGACTTATAACAAACGTTATAGCTTTAGTCAGATGGTCTTTTACGAGATCGATAGACAGAGGAGGGCGATGGCTCGTGAGCGGTTCATAATGTATCCAAGATTCATACAGATGATCTTGAACCATGTGGCTCCAAATTTGCCACAACGACGCCCAATAAGATATGTGGAAAGTGTGAGCAAACGTATCTTTGCTCAATGCCGTACTTAGAGTGCGAGGAGCAAGCCTGAACGTCGTCCAAGGCATACTCCACTCTTTGGGTTCTTAATAAACCCGGGGTATGTGCCAGCTAGGGGGGATGAGTTCAGAGACCCTCAACCACAACAGGCAGGAGCAACTCGAGATGTACCTACTGTGCCTGTGGTGTCGGCTGAGGAGGATATAGACCTTGATGCTGCATTTGGCGGCCAAGGATTCTTCGACATGGATCGTTTTGATCCACAAGAAGAAGTGCAGGTTTCTGCTGCACAGGTTCGGGAAGTGATTGTTACTAGAGCAGCTACGACGGTGGCTGACTCAGATCTTGATGACGTTATGGATGAGGCGAGAAGGATGTTGGTGAGACGTGAGAGGACGTTGGGGAAGAGGAAGAGGACAGTTGATGATAGTGAGTCAGAAGAAGAGGAAGAGGACATTCACAAGTTGATTAGACGGGAGAGGACAGGTGCAGGTATGGGAGCTGGAGAGACTTCAAGGGTTGTACGTTTCGCTCCATCCGCACTGTCAGGTATGTCGATTGTTCCTACTTCTGTACAGGTTACAGGCGCCGCGGATGTTCCCGTGGTGGCTACATCGGCTGTCAGCATCCCATCCATCACACTACAGACGACGACTCCGGAGATTGTGTCGTTACCACCTCCAACGCTTACTCCTTCAGAGGTGGTGGCACAATTTGTAGAGTCTACCGTCGTTGCAACTGCAGGGTTGTCGGTCACGATACCACCTGCGGTTACGTCCACAACTGCTTCTGATGTCCCGGTTACATTCGAGATCCCTGCTGAGTATACTCAAGATACATCTAACATGAGGTTTGATTTCGATGCAACCCTCTCAGACTCGGAGAGTATTCTATATTCCTGCTTGGAAAGACGAAGCGAGGAAGTATCAGCGAGTAGTCACGGTATGTGTTAGAGAAGGAGTGCATGCGTGAAGATTACAAGACAAGTGCTTAAAGATCAAGATATGAAGCTACTGCCAAGGGGGGGTCTGTTGGTGCATAAATGTCAGTAGTTCATAGTCTAGTGTCTGTAATCGAGTCTGTAATGTTATTTATGTTTTTGTTTAAAGCAAAGTTGTTAACAAGTTCGCCTAGGCGAACTTGTTGAACAAGCAAAGTTATGGACAACTTCGCCTGAACATATCAGGCGAAGTTGTCGTGTATTTATATACAAGCTTACGGCTTGGTTTAGTGTTGTTCAATCAATCAGTTAATCAGTTGGTCAAGAAGTTAGTCGTTTGAGTCGATCGAGTCGACGAGAGTCTGTATCAGTGATTCATATCACGTGAGTTCGGTTATTAATATATAACGTGTTTCGGTTTGTTCGTGTGTGTTTGTTTGGTTTGCTTTCTACGCTCGTAACGATCTACGCAGGGATTCCGCACCTGAGTAGACCGGGATATCTCGTGTGATCCGTCCAGGGAACCTACAATAGTATACCTACAAAGAAAACGGGTTAAATGGATACACATTAAGAAAAACATAAAAGCTAAATAGCACAAACTATAAAAACAATATTAGATTATTTTTATATTTATATGCATTTGTTTAAAACATCTAAATTTCTAAGATTGTGGTTATAAAGTTATGTTAAATTTTATGATTTTCTAAATGTTTTCATGTGAAATTTTATGGTTTTCTATATTTATATGGTAATTATTACATTCACACATTTTGTTTTAGTTTTACATAATCTTCTAGATATTAATGTTAAATAAACTCATTATGACATACATTAACATTTTAGTTTAATACTTAATCATGTTGCATGGTTTGTTTTGTTTTCATAGAATATTAACCAAGTTTCAAAAGTGTTCCAATTAGGTCACTCAACTTAAAAAGTGTTTCAATTAAGCCACTCAACTTTTATATTTTATTAAATTAAAGGTTTTAACATGTTTTTTAGCCTTTATCTTTTTTATTTCATATATGAACTCTTTTTATCTTTTTTTTATGTTGACGTTGAGTGGCGAAGAATCGGTGAGACTTTATTTGAAGATTTAGTGACCCGATTTGGGGAAAATATGCATAAGTGACCTAATTGGAACACTTTTAAGACTTAGTTACTATTCTTTAAGATATTCCCTTTCAAGTTCTACAGAAAAATGCTTTTGTTTTTGGATGAATATTTTTTAAGTTCATACTGGGATAATACAATTTAAATATTTTCATGACTTTTCTAATATAGATAAGTTTGTGTAATTATTAATTTTTTATGTAGACAATGTTACTCTCTAAGATTTTGTTTAGGCCATCCTAATGTTAATATATGGTTGTCTATTTATGAAATTTTACGGTTTTCTATATTGATTTTGTTATTTATCGATTTTCAACCCGTGTGTAAACACGGGTACTATCCTAGTAAAGTTTGTAAAATAACATGCATTTAAATTCAATATGCTTTTCCCCAAAAAGGATATTTAAAGTATTTAAAAAACAAGGGGTTTCAAGAGAAACTCACCTTTGCTTGGAAAGTTAGTTTTAGTCCAAACTCTCGTGTCCTATTATCATAATAGATATTTAATATTTTTATATTTTATGTTGAACCTTCCACTTAAAATATCTCACACAAAATGTTTTAGTTTCTTTTTCCAAAAGAGTTTTAGTTATATCATTTTATTTTTATTTATGTTCGAACGACTCGTTGGCGACTCATTAAGGACTTTTATATATTTCATATGAGCACATAATTCCTATGATTTCTAGTTCTACAACTAAACAAATAACCACATTGTTCACAAATTTTTAGCAGATTCATTATTAATATATATATATATATATATATATATATATATATATATATATATATATATATATTCATTTTATAGAAAAAATACATTATTTTTATAACCTTAAGTTTCTAGAATATTATATAAACTTCAAAACTAATATTTTTAAAGGAGTCTTACCGGTTTTTGCCGGTTCTGTCGGTTTTGAGTTTTTAATGACGAATCGAACACGTTTTTGATAAAAAAATCTTATTATTTCAGTTTTGAAAATATTTTTGAGTTAAAATATGTTGATTATATAATATATTTCATAAAGATATCTTATTTTTAATCATTAACTTTAATTTCACAAAATGGTCATTTTTAGACGTTTTCGAGTCGGTTTTTGCGACGTGAAACATCTTAATTCAAGTTTTCTTTGTATGGATTTTATAATGTAATACAAACTTATAATTTGGTTTTATGAGCTGTTTTAAAACAGTTTCTAAAATCTTATGTCGATTAACGTTAGAAGCCGACTTTTCAACCGTTAAAGTTACCGATAAACATTTTTAACCTAACAAGCAAGTAACAAGTATTGCATGCATCATATTTGATCATTTTAAACAAGTTAAATTAACTAAATTTTCAGATCTCATTGTCTATCACAATGTAACATCACGAAAAATTCGAGTTAAAAACGTCAAGTTTCCAAAGTCAAGGGACCAAATCTGCCAAATTGCAAACTTTAAGGTTCAAAATGAAAATTCTAGTTTCCTGACCCGTCGCTATACACGATGGATCAGAAGGGAAACCTATCGCGTATCGCGATGGGTTGTCTGACAACATGATACGTGGAATGCCACGTGGCCACACGTGGCATAATGATCGCCGCGTGTCCCGCCACGCGGCCACACGTGGCACACCGTTCGCCACGTGCCGCCCCCACGTGGCAGGTCTACTCAGTGACTGGCCAAGCCTACATCGCGATACGCGATGGGCTAGCCACAGGGCCATCGCATATCGCGATGGGCTCCTGAAGTTGCCTATAAATAAAGGCCATCGGCCTCTCATACCAACCATCCCAAAAAACAGCTCTCATTTCTCTCTCTAAAATATCCACACTCTAAAAATTCCTCGTAAAACGTGCTACACTGAACCTCGGTTTCCGTGCCCATAACCTTGTAGTTCATGCCATAATTTCAATGACGTAACCAAGTAAGAAGGTGTTACCATTTCGATATTCCCCACGACTCGCCACGTAAAACGTGCCGAAGTGGGGGAAGTTTAGGTGTCTTGTAAAGCGTGCCAAGAAGGAGTGTTGATCGAAGAGCTTGGAAGAAACAAAGCGGCGACGATGTGCTGCTCGATTTGCATAGGGTTTGATAAGCCAACAAAGGTAGGCATAATGCTCGAATAAAATAATAATAAAATATTAAAAGGCTTAAAACCTAAAGTCGAGGAAATACTCGATAACTCGATAAAACAAAAAAAATATATAACAAAGAAAAGGAAAAGAAATAAATATAAATGTATATATATGTGTGTTTGTGTGTGTGAATATATATAATTCTTTATTATAAATATTATTTAAGTAGTAATGAGTATTCTTAAATAATAAAAGAAAAGAACGATATACGTTTCTTAAAGAAGAAAAAACTTAGGGTTTAAATAAAATAAGGTGAACTATAGGTTAACTTATAAAAGAAAAATATGTTTTAAAACTAAAGGTTTAAATGAAAGAAATTACTTTTTAACTAAAGATGTTAAAGTAAAGGAATATATAATCGAGGTAATGATAATAAAGACTAAACGTTTTAAGCCGGATTGTATATCCGAGTAACTAAAGGTTATACTCGTACTATAGGTGCGAGATAGCAACGGGAAATACCCTTGGACGGTGTTTGAAGCTGATCCAAATTGAAAACGTAAATACGCCCCAAACTTTACAACTTGCTTTTAAAATGAGTCAAACGTGTTACATGAAAAAGGTTTACATGAGACTACGTGTCTCTAAAACATTTATAAACAAAAGTAAAATCCTATCCCTCAGGTTGTCGTGTACGTTTGTCTGGATCCTTACATATGTGGTATTACGTGGTGTGTGCATCGCACCACACCTGGTGGTATTACGCTTTCCTGCGGGGAGCACGACCATGTGTATACGCACGTACTTAACTAAGTTGAACGATGCGGTGTTTGTTGGGGTACGTAGGTAGAGACTTGAGTTTGTAAATAGTATTATAACTTTGTTTTTTCTAAGCCAATATGGGCCGAGGCTTGCGTAACCCTCGAGGGGTAATAAAGTAAAAGAAAATATTTTTAGCTTCAGCGTATTCACCAGCATTCGTTGCTGACGTATTTTCTTAACATTTTGCAGCTAAGCAAGATTAGTGCTTGTGAAGGCGAAGTGCTCAAGAATCCGATGGCTCGGATATTTTTGTTAAACTTAATATTAATGAATGGTGGATTTGTAATACTATAAACAAGTAATCTTAAATGAGACTTTTGTCTCATCTTTTGCAATGTAAATATTTTTAACATTAGTCCACATGTTTTATAAGTCTTTCTCTATTTAAACCGTAACTCTGATTTATTTACAAATGTGGTACCAACTGTTGGTCGCACTCCCAGGCCTTAGATGGGGGTGTGACAAGGTTGGAATCAGAGCCATCGATCTTAGAGAAATGGGTATTAAAAGATAATACCCAAGCTTCGATCCAAGCATAGGAAACATATTTGCTTGTTTATTTGAATAAGGATAAGATTGGTTGGTAACCCTTTCTTTTCCTCTCCTCACTCTAAGCCACTTAATAACTTAGATGTCTTTCAAAAGATGATAAAGAGTTATGTGCGTAGAGCAAAGAAGGCTGGAATTTTCGAACCACTCCCAAGGGATAATATGAGTGAAGATTACTATGAAGCATTCTTTAACCAAGATGTGACGATTGACCGAACCAAGCCGATATATTTTCTTGGAACCGAACAATGTCCAATCAACCTACCTGATAGTCCACCAACTCAAGGAAGAGATCTTCCCGACACTCAAGCTACCACACCCCAACCATACTAATGTATCACCCGACCAATATACCAACATACCAACCGTCCGAAGTGCCGACGTATCAACCATCAAAGATCCCACCATATGATGTACATAGAAGTATACATCTTTTCGACATCAAATAATCTCTAAAAAACTGTAATTTATATCTAATAACATAGCATAAAAGACTTTTTATCATAATAAAACATAATTTCAGGTGAAACCAAGCCTCAAACGAAGAAACAAGCAAAAAGACAAAGAAAAACATAAGAAAACACAAAAAAAAACAAAGAAACACGCCCCCATGCTTCTGACACAAGAAAAGACAAAATCTGGAAGCAAAAGCACGGGGTCGTGCGCATCATGCACGGGGCCGTGGACGAGAGTACAGAAAAGACAAAGAAGAATTGAGCACATGTCACTAAAAATCACGGGGCCGTGCCTTCCAACCACGGGGCCGTGCCTTCCAACCACGGGGCCGCTGCCACCTCACACAAAAGACAAAACAAATCTGGCACATGTCATAAAAATGCACGGGGGCATGCTCATCAAGCACGGGGCCGTGCCTCACCATCCAGAATGCCTATAAATAGTGGCTCAATTTGCACTCATTTGGTGTGCCTTGAAAAGAATTCTCTTCGGTTTTCACTTATTAAAACACACACTAACTGAAGAAACACTAATTGACCCCAGGCAGATTATGGATAATCTGGGGGTTAAATAGATGTTTCCCACGAGGGTTAGGTCCGACAGAGAAGGATGTTCTTCAGATGACCTGCAAAACAAACACCGTGAGCTCGTCACTGAGAAGGGGGGGGTTCCTCCTTGTGACCACCCTCCGGCGTGAGAATCAGACTAGATTGCTCTGAATATAAGTGTATATTGAGAGAAATAGCTAGTGAAGGTAAAATACCAGATGATCCTACCGTTCCAAGGTGTTGGAGTATTTATAGCCGAAGGTAGGTTTCCAAGCAGGTACAGCCAGCTGTATAATATTCCTGTTCTACCAACTATGGGCTACGCACGTGCCATGCTGGTTGGTGGGTAGGCAGCGGCTGATAGTGACAAGGCCGGCTGTATACTGTTCCCTTTCCACCAACTGCAGGCTATGTGCGTGCCACGACAAGGGTTGGTGAGTAGGCAGCGGCTAATAGTGACAAACAGTACTAGAGCATGCTCCTCCTCGTACTGTTGTCAGTGAGCTGTCACCCTGTGATTGGTTCATGGGCTGCTTTGGTCAGATCTTGTCTATTTTGTCCATACCTTGGCAGGTATAGTACAAAAGATCTTCCAGAAGCATACGGACTGGCTCATTTGGGCGGGAGTATTCCCGCGTTGCTCATTCCTTCAGGTGACACTGAATTATTGAGTGCCTTGTGCGTGTAGCCTTGCTATTAGTGCGGGTAGCCTTTCCTGATGGCTTGTATCCGCAGCTGCGGGGACAGGCGGGATACTTCACCATTGGGAGGTTTTCCCTGCGGGAACAGCTGGCGTACTGCGCGTAAGGTCTTTATCTCTGAGCATGGTGGGTCCTGCGGAACCAGTTGGTCCTTGCGCAAACGTCCCTCTTCAAGGTGAGTCCTGCGGGTCCAACTGTGCTCTGCTGGGACCTACCTCTTCAAGTCCCCCCAGTCCAATGTTCTTCTCATGAATTGTTAATAAGTGAGGTAAACTTTGGAATTAAGCAAGAGGTTTTGAAAAGGATTTAGTTTTAAGGTTGTCCGTGGGGATTCTTTCCGCGGTTTCCCTAATGTCACGTGCAGAAATTCCTGACTTTTCTGCTTGATCTTTGGGTATGATGCGGGTAGGTGTGTAACCTCCTCGCAAGTCAGGAGCGTTGAGCTTACTCTTGTAGATTCTCCACGAGGTTTTGGTAGTTTTAAACATAGTGATCAATTATGTTAAAGAACCAATTCCATCCTGGAGCTTCAAACAATCTAGTTCTCAACGTTCCCGCTATGCGGGGATGTTATTTCCATTTCCGCAAGCATGGCCCAGAAGATCCTTCTTGGTTTCAATTCCCTGCGAGTGCTAAGTATGTGAAGGGTTTCGCCTTGACACTGTACCCGCACTCGTCTTATAGTTATATTACTTCCAAGGTATTCTTGGCGTCCATTCCCTGCGGGTGCTAAGTATGTGAAGGGTTTTGCCTTGACACTGTACTCGCACTTGTCTTATAGTTACTTGGTTGCCAAGGTAGGGGGTATTTTCCCGCTTACTTTTGAATCTTTTTGAAATTCGAAGAGTTAGTGAAAGGATAAGAACAGTCCAAACTGTTGAAACGTCGTCCGACGGTTTCTTCTGACATTGTCAGGACGTGCAGGAAGTTATGGCGACGTGACAGTATATGGTCATTCCAGGCGCTTTTTCAGGCGCGTGGGCGCGATTTTTCGGACGCGTGGCCGCGAAATTAATGGCACGCGTCCTTTCAACAGCTGTTGCCAGCTTGCTCTTTGCCACGTGTCATAGTTTTATTGCACCTGCATTTCTCTCTCTTCCGCATTAAATTCATCGCATTAATTGCGATGAGTATATAAAGGGCGAGAGGGTGCACCTTAGTCCACACTTTCACTTCTCTCTTCATCTTCTTAAAACGATTTCCGGCGAATACTCACTATTCCGTCGAGCATTCTTCTGAAATCGTTGTTCTGTACATCCAAAACATGTCTTCTACCCGTGATTTTGAGGCCGCTGCCGAGGAGGCTGAGTTGTTCGTTGAGAACCCGACGTCGACGTCCGAAAAGGACGACAAGAGCACTGCCGGCGAGTGCCAGTGCGCTCTTCCTACTGACCTCTACCAGTACATCGTCCGGAAGTTCATGCTCGAGCTTTTCGAGCCTGAGTTTCCGGAGCCTCATCAGATGGTGTACGATGCCCCCAAGGGCAAGATAGGGGTGTACGCTGCATTCTTCGTCTATGGGAATCTGAGGTTCCCATTGACGAAGTTAATGTACCGTGTTCTGGAGAGACACGGTGTACACTTGACGGAGGTACACCCAATGGCGATCGCGAAGATCCGCCATTTCGAGTGGGTGTGCCTCATTATGGGTGTAGAGCCCCATGTCGACCGCCTGATGACCTTCTACTCCTGGAGGTGCATCCAAGGGTGGTACACCCTGGTCAACCAGATCAAGGGTCTGAAGATTTGCGCCACCGAGCGCAGTCTTCGGTCGTGGAAGCGGGAGTTTTTCTTTATCTCCGCTCGCGTCGTCCCCCTTGCGATGACGTTTAAGAATGGGAGAGCACTCCCCGCCCTTCACGCCGTCAACCACCAGGAGGCGGAGTGGTTCCCCAAGATCTCCCGGATCCAGACTCCGGTGTACCGCTTTGCGGAGTCCGGGATGGTGATGCTCGGGATGAGCCGGGTGTGGAAGGAGGCGTCCCAGATTCCCATCGTCCTCGAATACGGTTTGAACTCTGTCCCTTACGGTATGCTCTGTCTTCTTTGTTGATATAGGTTTTTCTTCTAACTGTTTCTTTTTTTTTTTTTTTCAGAGGGAAACGACTTGCAGTCTCTCCTGAAGCCGCGGGTGAGTGATGGTCCCGCTCGGATGGGTACTCATGCTCTGGACAAGAACGAGTTGCCCATCCTTGAGCAGACGGCGGATCGGTTCGTGGAGGTCTACCCGCCAGGCCATGAGATCCTGAGCGCCAGGCGGCCAGGTAAAGAACTTTTTAACCCTCGCCCTGTCAATGCTGAAACCTCTGCGGGAATTCCTCTAATTTTATCTTCCGATGAGGAATCCGCAGATGGTCCTTTATTGGCGAGGAAGAAGAAGGCTGCCGGCGGGAAGGGGAAGGCGAAGGTTGCCTCCGCTGCCGATCCGGTGAATCGGTCCGAGTCAGAGACCGAGAGTGAAGAGGCGGCGGGGAACCCCGGTGGTGTTAAGACCACTGCTCCGGAGGTTGAAACGGCTGTCACCTCCGAGCAGCCCAGGACGACGACGGTAACCGGTACGAAGAGGCCGGCTCCATCGGGTTCGTCCCCGCCTGTTCGCTCCTTCAGGCTCAAAAAGACCCGTAAGTGTTCATAATTTTAACTTCTTATCTTTCCGCCATTATACCTATATATCTTGTCTTCGTGCAGGCGTGGATGCTACGGCATTCCAAAGTGGAGCGGGAGGGAGCAGCTCTGGACCCATGAAGGTAGGTTTGGTCAACCTACCCGAGGCGATGACCCAGGCGGCTACGCCTGCTTGCAGTACTGGTTCAGTTGCTCATCCCGTTGAGCCAACTGTTCCAGCTGTAACCTTATCCCCGCCGGCTGTCAGTGCCATTTTCACCGAATCCATCACTGAGCCGGCGGTGATATCTCTTGCGGGTTCTTCCGCCGGCCGCGGCCACGGTTGTGAGTTCACCTCCGGTGAGTTCACCTCCGTTGGTTTCCGCCGCGGCAGCCTCCACCACGTCTTCTCCGGCGCCTGCGACTACGGCCGGTCCTTCAGGTACGTTTGGGGCTGGGGCGTCTAGCCAATCCTTGCCTCCTTCCCGTCTCCTTGACCTTTTGGATGGATATCCCTTAGGTTCAGGTGATGGGTTTGGTGGCTATCGGCCTGTTGTGGACCCTACAGGTGCGTAGGGTTATTTTGGCCTATATCCCTTTCATCCTTTCTTTCTTTAACCGTTTTTTGTTTTATTGCAGTCGTGATTCCAACGAGGTGTACGCTCCTCGGTGGAAGATCCGCCGGGGAACGACCCTCCGTACTGCTGAGGACTGCGTGGAATGGGCGCGTCACGCCGCCCCAAGCGGTGCGCTGGGGGAGGCCATGGCCAGCTACCAGGAAGGTAGGCTGTCCAACGAGCTCAGAATCCTTCTCGCCCGGATGCAGCCGCGCGTCGAGCTACTTTGTCGTGAAAACGACAAGTTAAAGACGGTGCGTAGCCTTGAAGTGGCTCAGGCGCGGGCCATCCGGGAGGAGAATGTGAAGCTTGCAGCCGTTGCTGCGGAAAAGGAGAAGGCCTTCAAGGCCCTTGAGGTTGACGTTCAGGCTCGTCTGGAGGCTCGTTCCAAGGCTGCCCAAGCTGTTAACAAACAGCTTCAGCTGGCCAAGGAAACTGCCAAGAACGCAACCGAGAGGGCCACCAAGGCTGAAGCTGCTGCTGAGCCTCTACGCATCGAAAATGAGGAACTTAAAGCGAAATTAGAGAGGCTCCAGCAGGCTCATGATGCCTTGGCCATGGAAGATGCCAAGAAGCTCCAAGAGATCTTGGACCAGAGGGGGGTGTTTGACCACACTGAGCGTAAGCTAAAGGGCGTCAAAGAGGCTGCAGCCAAAGATGTGTTGATTGCCAACCTCACAAAGAACGAAGCCGAACGCGCCCGTAATGAAGCTCAAGCTGCCCTCCAGGAGGCTCTGGTTGCCAAGGAATGGCTTCTTCGAGAAGCGTTGTCGCAGGTATGCGCAGCTTCCAAACTTCTAACTTCTTTACGCTTTTCCATACTCTTGAGTTTGACAAACTTCTGTTTTGTAGGTTGTGCATCGGGTGTTTACGAACACATCATAAGATGATGCGATGAGCGCAGCCCTCAACGCTTCTCATGAGGATGGGGAAAAAGGCTTCCTGCTTGGTCCAGGGTTTGTTGAACAAGGCATCCCGCCTTCCAACTTCCCTCTTTACAATGTGGATACTGAAGCTGCGTATGACCAAGCAGTGAATCAGTATGCTGCCTTTCCGCATCCGGTGGTGGAGAAGGTGAACGAGATTGCTGCTGCTGATGATGGGCTAGCTATCCTTAAGGCTTTCCTTGAACCGCCACACTCTACTGATGGTGCGGGTCCAAGTGAAAGTGGTCCTGAAGCTTGATTCTTAAGATCCCTTTCCACCATTAGAGTAGATTTTTATTTTTGTATAGCTTCTTTTGTATGCGGGTATGTACCCAGCAATCTTTGTAATATTTGAATTTTGATGGAATAAAGATTATTTGCTAATGCCTTGCCTTGTTTATTTCACGCATATTTTGATTTAACTTAGCAATTTCTTTAGTACTTAGATAAGTTAACTTTTCAACGTGGCAGATAATAAGTTAAAGTTTTGCGTCCTCTTTCGTGGTTGTGCGGATAAGACAATCACTTGCATTTAGTAGGATGGCTAAACTTTACCTATATCTGACCTGTGTGGAAGTTTTCCTCATCTTTTCCTTTGAAATTTTCTAAGTGTTTTAAATAAGTTAACCTTTCGACGCGCGGTTTCCAATAGGTCAATGTTCAGTTTCCTTTCATGATTGTGCGGGTAAGACCGTCACTTTCATTTATTGGGATGACCAGACTTCACCTATGGCTGACCAGCGTGAAGGTTTTCCTTAGAAATTTTTACCGTTTTGTGTTTATGCGAGTTTTGCCGCCTTCCACACGCAACGACTTACTTCTTCCCATATTTATGTGGTGAATACCGGCATATCAGCGTGGGAAGTTCATAAGTATAAAGGTAAGGCTATCAACACAATGTGAAAGGAGAATCATTTCCATTAGAAGTGGCTCTAGGCCTTTTCTTTACAAATTTGGAATTGATCTACATGTAACATTTGCGTAATTGAGCTCCGTTCCATGTTCTTGGGATAGGAGTGCCATCGAGCCTTTCGAGCCGGTATGCGCCTTTTCCCAAAACTTCTTTGATAATGTATGGTCCTTCCCAGACCGGTGCCAGTTTTCCTGGGCGCTCTTGGTTTGAAGCCTCGTTGTTACGCAATATGTAGTCTCCTACGTTGAAGTTGCAGAGTTTTACCCGCGTGTTGTAGTACTTTTGCATTTGTCGCTTGTAGTTTTCTTCACGCGCTGCGGCTAAGTCTCTACGTTCCTCAGTTAGCATAAGGTCTAACCGTCTTTCCGCATCATTGTCATCTGGCTGAATCAAGACCCTTGGTGAGGGCAAACCAATTTCGACTGGGACCATGGCTTCAGTGCCATAAGTGAGGCTGAACGGGGTTTCTCCCGTACTGGCCTTTTTCAGCGTTCTGTTTGCCCAAAGGACGTGTGGAACTTCGTCTACCCAACCGGATCTGTGTTCCAGGAGCCTTTTCTTTATGCCTTCGACGATGCTTTTGTTCGCTCTTTCCACCTCACCGTTACCTTGCGGGTGTGCCACTGAGGTAAAGGTGTGGGTGATTTGAAGTTCTTCTAGCCACTTTTGTAGCTTCTTGTCAGCAAAGTTGGTGCCGTTATCACTCACCAAAGTCTGTGGAATTCCAAAACGACAAATAATAAATTCCCAAATAAATTTTTTAATATGTTTTGCGGTTGTTTGGGCTAAGGGTTTTGCTTCTATCCACTTGGTGAAGTAGTCGATGGCTACCACTAGGAACTGAACGTTTCCTACTGCTGTAGGAAATGGGCCTGTCACATCGATGGCCCACTTCTGAAATGGCCATGAAGAGGTGACTGGAACGAGTTCATTCTTCGGGCGATGCGTGTTGGGTGCGTAGAGCTGGCAAGACCTACACTTTCTGATGTATGCCAGCGCATCCATATGCATCCCCGGCCAAAAGTATCCCGCGTTGTTTAGCTTAGCTACAACAGCGCGTGGACCTGCGTGCACTCCACAGATGCCTTCATGTACTTCCCTTAGGAGGTAGTCAGCATCTTGGTTGTCCACGCATCTTAAGAGTGGGCCAAGAAAGTTTCGTCTGTAAAGGATGTCATCAATGAGTTGATAGTTTAATGCTTTACAACGTATTTTTCTTGCCTGTGTTTTTGACTCTGGTAGTATACCCGCTGCAAGGTAATTTATTATTGGTGTCATCCACGTTTCTGTACCGGTTTAGATGACACAAATTTCCTTGTGCGGGACTGATGGTGCTTCAAGGAGTTCAATACGGATGTCCTTTCCCAAATGGGTGAAGGCTAATGACGCAAGCTTGCTTAACGCATCCGCAGATTTGTTTTCGCTATGCTTGACGTGTATGACTTTACAATCATTAAAATAGCGCATAAGGGTTTTTGCTTGTGCGAGGTATAGGGCCATTGTTTCGTTCACGGCCGTGTACGTTCCGTTTATCTGATTGGCTACTAACATGGAATCTACGTGGGCTTCCAAGTTTTTCACTCCCATTTTACGCGCAATTCTCAGCCCTGTCAAGAATGCTTCGTACTCGGCTTCGTTATTCGTACTTGGAAAGTCCAGTCGAATAGCTTAAGTGTATTCTTGGCCTGCTGGGTTGGTTAATTTCAACCCTGCGCCTGAACCCTCGTTGCTGGCTGCTCCATCAGTGTAGAGTCGCCAGACATCATTGATGTCCTGTGCTGGGGAGGGTTGAGCCTCCTCCTGGCACTCTTTCTCCCGTGAAGCGGGGACTTCTGCAATAAAGTCGGCCAGGACCTGGCCTTTCATAGCTGGTCTTGGCTTGTAATTTATCACATATTCCCCCAACTCAATTGCCCATTTTGCTAGACGTCCCGATAATTCGGGTTTGCCTAGAACGTTTGCGAGTTTGAAGTTGGTGAGAATGGTGATTGGGTGACCCTGGAAATATCGTCTCAGCCTGCGTGAAGCTTGTACAAGTGCTAAGACTAATTTTTCCAGGGTGGAGTACCGGGTTTCTACGTCTGTCAGGACACGACTAACATAGTAGATTGGCATCTGGATGCCTTTCTGCTCTGCTAGCAGGACTGCTCCGGTTGCTCTATCTGTGGCGGAAAGGTATAGGATTAATTCCTCCCCCGCTTCTGGTGCTGTGAGCGTTGGGAGTTCAATCAAGCGTGACCGAATCTCCTGAAAAGCTGCTTCCGCTTCTAGTGTCCAGTGGAAGTGCGTTTTCTTCAAACAGTTCCTTAATGTTGACACGAAAGGAAACGACTTGTCCGCATGGTTTGCCAAAAAACGGTTAAGTGCAACTAGTCGTCCATTCAGTGTCTGAGCTTGCTTGATGGTAGTAGGTGATTCCATTTTGATAATGGCCTCGACCTTTTCAGGGTTCGCTCTGAAGCCATCTTTAGTGACGATAACCCCTAAGAACTTCCCTTCTTCCATCCCAAAGGAACACTTGCTCGGGTTGAGCTTCATGTTTATCTTCCTGAGCGTGTCGAAAGTTTCTTCGATGTCTTTCAACATCGCTTCTGCGTCAGGGCTTTTGATGACCAAGTCATCCATGTAGACTTCCAAGTTCCTCCCAATTTGGGCAATGAACTCTTTGTCCATCAGTCGTTGATATGTGGACCCGGCATTCTTAAGTCCGAATGGCATCATTTGATAACAAAATGTGCCATCGGGCGTCCGAAAAGCGGTTTTGTCCTGATCATCAACGGCCATGTGGATTTGATGATACCCCTTATACGCATCCAGGAAGCATTTAAGGCGAAACGGTGCTAACGAATCTACCTTAAGATCAATTTCGGGTAACGGATAACAATCTTTGGGGCATGCTTTGTTTAAGTCTTTGAAATCTATGCACATGCGCCATTGTTTGTTATTCTTCGGTACCATAACGGGATTTGCAAACCCATGTTTGATATCTGCTAACGCGTACGATGCCCGCGTCAAGGAGTTCCTTGACTTGGGTTCTACACGCGTTAGCTTGTTCCGCCCCCATTACTCTGCGCTTTTGTATGACTGGCGTAAAAGCTGGGTCACACTTCAGCTTATGCTCTGCCTTACTTCGAGGTACACCAGTCATGTCAGCTGGTGTCCATGCGAAGATGTCAGCGTTTTTCAGTAGTAAGCGTTTGAGTGAGGTGCGCGTGGGAACAATGACTGTTGGGCCAATGGTAACGGCCTGGTCAGGGTATTAGCCATTGAAGGCCCATTCTTCCGGTTCGGTGATGGTTGGTTTAGCCATCTTTGGTTTAGGTTTAGATGAGACAGATGCGATGCATACCTGGGGAATGCCGGTGATCATCGCTACACCCTCAGCTGTTGGCCATCCCATCATGCCGTGGACTGAAGATACCACGGCGTTGAATCTTGCCATCCCGTCTCTCCCAAAGAGAATGTCGTATGTGTGGTGTGGCTTCCTCATTACGACAAAGTCCACATCTTCTGTGCGGGAGTGTTTCTCGTCCGAGAGAGTGACGGGGAAAGATAGGATACCTAAGGGGGTGTTTGTGCTACCGTCGAACCCTTCCATCGAGGCGCAGACCGTTTCCAGGCGTTCCTTGTCTTCGTCATCTAGCTTGTCGAAGAACTGCCTGTACATCACCGTTGACGAGGCGTCGTTGTCAGCAAGAGTGCGTGAAGTGATGTAGTGCCCCAGCTGGCTTTTGATGATGATAGGGCCTTCTTTGCTGGGTCCTCCTGGCACTCGCGGGAAGCGCACTTCAGCTTCCTTCCACGCGCATGGTTCTGTCGCTCGTCTTTTTCTTCCTGTGATGTTAGTATGAACCATGTGGATGCAGATGTCAACGGGCTTTCGTCCATTGCCTTTGTACCGTTTCTCATTCCTCCCTCCATTCTTGATTGATGCCACAAGGTGTGCAAGTCTTCCATCCTTGACGAATGTTTCAACTACATCCTTCAAGGATGTACACTCCTCTGTACTGTGACCCTTTGTCCCGTGGAAGTCACAGAATTTGCTCTGATCCGCATTAGGTCGTTGACGGATCATTGGAGCTTTTGGCCATGGGAGTTTTTTGGTAGCAAATATCTCCGTGACGCTTTTGGTGAGTGGCGTCCACCGGTGTTTTCGGCTTGAAGGGTGCGTGTTATCCCTTCCGCCAACAAGAGGGCGAGAGCTGGATGAGGTGTCAAAGTTTACCCTTGACTGCCAAATACCTAGCTTCCTCTTTTTGTTCTGCCGGGCGATCCGAACATTGTTTTCTCTGGTCCTCTGTGTGTAGAGATGTGTACTCTGGGGAAGGTCCCTACCCAGTTGCTTCTCCGTCTCGGCAAAGCACTTAGCCGCCGACATGATGGCATCCCATGTTGATGGCATGCCGTCCTTACCCGTCAACGTGCGGATAAGCTCTGGGTATTCGGCGCCCTGGATGAAAGCGGCGCGAACAAGATCTTCACTTATGTCGCCCAGACTTAGCTTTTTGGAGTTGAAGCGAGTGATGAAGTCTAATAAAGATTCATCCTCTTCTCTCACGCAGTTGAGGATCGTCCACTGTTCTTCAGTATATTTCCTCTGTTGACTGAAGTGTTGGCTGAACTTGTGCAGAAAGTCCGCCCAATCATAGATGTGGTGGACCGGTAAATGATCGAACCACGCCCTGGCTGCTCCAACCAGCGTCATCTGGAACATATAACACCACGTGGGTTCCGTCCAGCTGCTGACGGTTGCCCCCGCTATGAATCTGTTCAAGTGATCATCAGGGTCGGACATACCATCATAGGTGCCGATGTTGGACATCTGTTTGGCACTTTTCGGGGCGATTGCTTCCGCAATGTCCCTTGCAAACTTGAACTTTCCCGCATTTGCGGCAGTTGGTCTAAAGGTTTTGGAGAAGTCACGTGGGTTTCCTCCCGCGTTCCTTGGTTTGAAGGTTTCTCCAAAATTCCTTCTTGGTTGGAAGTCCGTTTCCTTACGCTTCCCTTTCGCCCTGTGGCGAGGGTTTGCGTCGGTGTCGGATTCCTCCCGATCATCGTCCGAGTACTCGCACTCACTGTTCATGTTGAGCTATTGTCGAGTACTTCCGAATTCGTCAGCCTGTTGGAGTGAACGCAAACGTTCATCCAACTCAGCTTGGAACTCTTTCTGACGTGCTTCGGCCCATGCCTTAACTTGATCGAGTGTTTGGCGAGGGAGCGTCATCTGTTTATCCAACTGGGCATCAGTGAACCCCAGTGAAATATTGTTTACTGCACTTGTCCCGGCTTGGGTAACCGGGGTAGTGTTCGTAAAATTTGTATAACCGCCGGTGTTCCTCCCAGTGGCTGGGGTTGTGGTTACCGGGGTTTCCTGGTCACTTACTGGCCTTGGGACCGGAGTAACGTTAACCATTTCTTCAGAAATTTTGAAAAAACTCAGAATTAGTTCTAGCTTTTATGCACGGATGGCGCCAATGAAGAAACACTAATCGATCCCGGGCAGATTATGGATAATCTGGGGGTTAAATAGATGTTTCCCACGAGGGTTAGGTCCGACAGAGAAGGATGTTCTTCAGATGACCTGCAAAACAAACACCGTGAGCTCGTCACTGAGAAGGGGGGGTTCCTCCTTGTGACCACCCTCCGGCGTGAGAATCAGACTAGATTGCTCTGAATATAAGTGTATATTGAGAGAAATAGCTAGTGAAGGTAAAATACCAGATGATCCTACCGTTCCAAGGTGTTGGAGTATTTATAGCCGAATGTAGGTTTCCAAGCAGGTACAGCCAGTTGTATAATATTCCTGTTCTACCAACTATGGGCTACGCACGTTCCATGCTGGTTGGTGGGTAGGCAGAGGCTGATAGTGACAAGGCCGGCTGTATACTGTTCCCTTCCACCAACTGCAGGCTATGTGCGTGCCACGACAAGGGTTGGTGAGTAGGCAGCGGCTAATAGTGACAAACAGTACTAGAGCATGCTCCTCCTCGTACTGTTGTCGGTGAGCTGTCACCCTGTGATTGGTTCATGGGCTGCTTTGGTCAGATCTTGTCTATTTTGTCCATACCTTTGCAGGTATAGTACAAAAGATCTTCCAGAAGCAAACGGACTGGCTCATTTGGGCGGGAGTATTCCCGCGTTGCTCATTCCTTCAGGTGACACTGAATTATTGAGAGCCTTGTGCGTGTAGCCTTGCTATTAGTGCGGGTAGCCTTCCCTGATGGCTTGTATCCGCAGCTGCGGGGACACGCGGGATACTTTACCATTGGGAGGCTTTCCCTGCGGGAACAGCTGGCGTACTGCGCGTAAGGTCTTTATCTCTGAGCATGGTGGGTCCTGCGGAACCAGTTGGTCCTTGCGCAAACGTCCCTCTTCAAGGTGAGTCCTGCGGGTCCAACTGTGCTCTGCTGGGACCTACCTCTTCACTAACACTCACTTTGAAGATCTAGTGAAGAGTTTGAAGGTTTGGAGGTCATCACCACTAATCATCATCATCTACCATCATTAAGAAGAAGGATTCATCTACATTTGGTTAGATTGTTCCAAGTTTAATCATGTATTTGTTGTTATCAATCATCTTAATGTTTATCACTATGCTCATTATGAGCTAAACTCCTTTTACCATCTAAAATCTATGAAGAAGCTTTGTTTTACTTGATAATTAATCAAGACATGTGATGTAGTCTAGTAAAGTACATGGTTATATTACAATTATCTTTTGATGAGAAATGTTTCACCATCTTAAATCACTAATTCAAAGTTGGTGGTTGTCAATTTTATTGGCAATCATTCATGATTGATTCATGTTCTTGAAAGATAGAAATACTTTGATACATTATCGAAACATGGATCCTTATATTGTACTTAGAAATGATGAGATATAAGTTATGGTGTATTTTTCTAAACCTTGGTAATCCGAAAATGGCTTTGCTTAGGATATCAAATTAGTTAAAGAAACCATATGTTAACGGAATGTGTAATTATAACCTACATATATCAACCAAGGGGAGGTTGTGTGATGAACTACAACCACCCGAAGTTGTTAGAATTGGTATTTGAGAAATCGAATTCAATCCTAATCTTTCTACTTTACGAAACTACTTGCCAACTCAAATCGACATCATTGAGATGGTATGACATTAGGAAAGGGTGGACTTTAAAATGCGCATACCATCTCCTTAGTGCCGAAGATTCTCACTTAAGGCTTAAGGAGCTATCTATCATATATTGCTACGAAAAGTTTATCACATGTCTACATATTAATTATCAATGCTAGAATGGAGTGGATTCTTGATCTTAGATGGTAACCTTCGCATAATTGAACAACTCGTTTAGAATTTCTTGTCTTGGTCACCTATATATTATATTTATAAGTATTTATATTTTATAAAATGTTCAAAAATTAATCCCAAAATGATTAAAACCTCCGATTGAAGTAAAACAACGATTTATTATTAGAAACCTTTGTGTGCACGGATCGATACTTGGTTCTTATCAATACTATTCTACATATACGATAGGTACACTTGCCTATTTTGTGTGTGTTTAGTCTTTGTAGAAATCACTTTTATAAATTTAAAACACGATCTTGTGCAAAAGCTAAATATCCAATCTTTTATATTTTATACCACACGCACGCACACATCACCATACCATCCATCGGAGATTCCAACATCTGTGCCACCAAATCCCCATCCATCATATTTTTTCCTCGCCAACAAGAAAGTGAAGGAGGAACCCAAGTCTGACTCGACTGGCTGGATGCCAATGAAGAAAAAGAACCAGAAGAAGAAGAAGAGGACGATCCGGAAGAAGAATCCGAGAAAGAATCTGAAGAAGAACCTGAGGAAGAATATCCCGAGAAACCCAATGAAGAAACAACACCGAATACGGAACTATCCAATGACAATCCGCATGAACAAGGACATGTGCAACCTTACTTGGGATATGGTTCTGTAGATCCTTACATGCAATTTCTCCAAGAACTCAAAGACAAGACGTCCTCAAGCTTTCCACCATATTAAGGCATAATTCCATCAATTGAAGAACAAGCCATCGAAATTCACGAACAAAACGAAGCTGCCGAGGCATTCTTCAAATATCCCTCTAATGTGACCGCATCTCCGTATCCAGACCCAAGAAACCATTATGACGTAGTGATGATGGGTTACTGCGACCCACCTCCAAAGTACAGATACCCCAATGAGATCCCGTAATCACACGAGGAGCACCTGGACTAAGCCTTGCACGAAACTGATGACCTTAGAAAGAAGATATCGTTGGAAGAGAAGAAAAAAGAAGAAGATAGGAGACAAGCTTCTTCGGAAATGCAACAAATTGACAAAAGTAGTGAAAAAGTTTATGAAAGAGTGAAGTGATAATGAAGAAGACGTGTTTTAAGGGTTGAAGTTTATGTGATAAGTTAGCTTGTATACAATGTGTAACAAATGATGTAATAAGAAATAAGGATAGGTATATATATATATCGAATAAACGATATATATAAGTATGTTGTAAAACCAATATATATATATATACATGTATGTGTGTGTATGTGAAATAAATAAAAGTTGTGATTTAAGAAATTTGTTAAATTTCATATAAAAAGAAAAAGTTGATAAAGAAAAGATAAAATGTCACAACAAAGCAACAACTTTGAGAATTCCCGAAAAGAAGCCGATAAAAGAAAAGAAAAGAAAAGGGGAAAGACCCCGTGAATGAACAAGATGAACAAATTCCAGATAAATATATGAAACAAATACAACAAATTGTAAAAGAAGTTGTTAGGGTTGAATCCGAAGCTAGATCTCATTCTAGACAATCTAGGCAATCGAAACATTCTCAATTTGTTGAACCCTCTCGTAAATTCAATAGATCTCGCCCTAAGCCATCCCATGAGGAGGAGAGTGTTCATGTGTCACACCCCGACCAAAGGCGGCGGAACATGCCGGGGTGCAACGTGATTGGACAAATACCGACACTATTTAAAGTGACAATATTTATTTAACTCATTTTATTTCAACAAATCAAATAAACAACACGTCTCGTCCACACAAACAAGTTGAAATACAAGTAACAGTTGTAATGTTCGTTTTACTAATATCCTAATGGTCTTGGTAACGTTTTCGTCAAGTCCTCGAATCAACAAAAGTCAAACCTGTAACATTTCATAAAATAAAGTTTGTCAACACTAAGGTTGGTGAGCAATTCATAAGTTTGAGCAAATAAGTATATAGTAATAAAAACCCACAAAACTTGTATACAAAACAATAAATAAAAGCTATAAACTTGGATAAATTGACAATCGCTAATAGTTTTACGTTAGCGCCACCTAGCTATAAGGGGATGCCAAATAGTCTAGGATTTTATAGTTATCGTTAATTGCATTACGTAACGACACCTTGCCATGAGGGGTTGCCAAATGGTCTAGGATTTATAGTTCCACCATCCAAAAGCGATAAACACATAGGCAAATAAGCATAGAACACCAAATCGAGCAATTATTCAAGTAAGGTATACAATCACGTTTGTGGGTTTAAGATTCAAGTAGATAAAGCATTTAGTTTGATAGGTATGAAATGTCACCCCAAAACGAAAGATGGAAAAAAGGGGTATGAAAGTACTCACCTCGATTGATGAATTGAGAACTAAATAAGTGATCGACATATAGAAAGCTTGTAAACGAAACGAATGAATCCGACTTGAAAGCTAATTAAAAACGAATAAATAAAATATATTAATGAACTTGAACTTTAGTTGAAACTACATTTGAAACATTGGACGAGAATGTTCGGTTGTAAATAGGATTACCGGTTAATGATTAGTGACTCGTACTAAATTGATAATTTAAAATAAAATAATATTATTTTATTGGGCTTTTAAATAACTAAACCAATATTAAATATAAACAAGACGGGTTTTAAATCAAGGGTTCAGTTTTTATAAAAATGAATTGGTAATAAAGCTTATCATAATATTATTAAAGATAAAAATAGTAGGGATAATAATGACATTAAAAATATGTTATACATACATATATATATATATATATATATATATATATATATATATATATATATATATATATATACATATATATATATATATATATTGATATATAAGATAATAATAATAACAATAACTATTTCTAATAATGCTAATATAGTATAATAATTATAATAATAGTTATTATTAATAATACTAATAATAATAGTTAAAGAATAGAATCTTGGTATTAATTTTATGGTGTTGTTGATAAAAATAGATAATAATAATAATAATAAATAATATTGATAGTAAATAATGATATCATACCCGATGTTGGCTCGATTTCTAAACGAGTTCAAAAATAAATATATTAATATTATTGATAATAATTAATGATAAAAATATGATTTTAATAGACAATAGTAATATTATCTTTAATAATAATAATAACGACCTTAATATTTATAATAATAATGATAATAATAACATTAACAATAATACTAATACTAGTAATAGTAATAATAGTAATAATAATAATAAAATAGTATTAGTAACTTTAAAAAAAATAAGTCTTTCATATTGTGTTTATATATATATAATGATAATAATAATAATAATAATAATAATAGTTTTTATATTTTGATATTAATACTAATAGTAACAATAAATTTGTTAAGTATAAAAATAATACCGAAACCGGTCTAGGATGAAACGCAAACCCGTGACCTCTAGTTCAACAACTTATGTACAAACCAACAGAACCAAAATAACAATTTTTAATTAAATCCATAAGAAAATTTATATATCCATTACTCGGGTGTTTATCCTTTCCCTAATTCAAACCAATAACGCAAACCCGTCCAACCCGTATCAAATAATATAACCGATACACAAACCAATTGTTAACAATTTAAATCTAGAAAAATCAATATATAACAACTAGTAATACCAAAAACCCAAATTAATTTACCTATTAAATGTTCCCGAGTCGAACCCACCGGAGATTTGAAAACAACGGCCGGAGAGAGAGAGAGCTACGGAGAGAGAGGACGGCGGGGAGAGAGAGAGAGAAGAGATGGTGGTGCACGGAGCGACCACGACGGCCGGAATTCCAGTCGTCGGAAAAACGAAAAAGAAGAGAGGGGGCCGAGATGGTGGTGGCGTCGCCAGTCCTTGTGGTCGGGGAGACGGGGTAGAGGTGGCCGGAGCTCGCGTTGGTTTCTCGCCTTCAACTCGGAGCTCGCTGGAAAAACGGCAAGGGGAAAGTGGGGAGTGGTTTTGGATGGTTGCGGGATTTCGGAGGAGCCGAGAGGGAAGGAGGGTGGTAGTTTGCGACTGAGATGGTCGGAGTCGATTTTCGGCCGCCGGAAAACGGCGCCGGAAATGGGAGTATAATATGGGGCGGCTGTGGTGTTGTTTGCGTTGTTATAGTTAGGTTTGGGGTTTCTTTTATATATATATATATATATATATATATATATATATATATATATATATGTATATATATATATATGTATGTATTATATATATTTTCAAAAATAACCCCTCAAGTTTCAAACAAATTTAAATTGAGTTTAAAGTTTCTTAAAACTTATAACAATTTTACAAAAAATCGGTTTGGACCCCTTACATTTTCTTAACGACTCTATAATATGACAAACATCGATTTATTGATAATCGAGGTCCATAATATTATTATATAATAAATAAATTAAGGTTCTAAACATGTTTGAGCGGTTTTACAAAATAAAAGTTTAAAATACAAATATAACTCGAGACTCAAATTTGACGAATGTCACAGTATCTCCAACTTTTTGAAAATTTCGTCCCGAAATTAAAATAAAATTAAAGAAAAGGAAATTACTAACGAATATCGTCTTTAGTAAGATAAATGCATGAAAAAAATTTTAAGCAAAATAATAACGTCAAATCCTTGCATGACTCGAAAAACGCTACAAATGAGAAACATGATAAAGGCACATATATATAGAAAGTATCAGCGGCGTATCCACCATGCCCTTATCATAACTCGCGTTTCTACCGTCTTTACGCTATCATCCTCGGACCTGAGTTATCGCACACAAGTGTACTTACTATGGCTTTCATACAGGGATTTCGATAATTAAGTGTGCACCCAAAATTATTTAGATCGTCGTATGGTCCACATGGTTCGTCCATTATGTGGTTTAAGAGACATATTTATTTGAAATATTTAACATAGATGTGTAAATAAGTTTGTTGAATTTCACCAATATTGATAAAACAGTATTAGCGGTTGAGAATTTCGGGATTGAGTCTTTTAATAAGTAGGAAAATGGGATATATAAATGAAACAGTTTAACGTCTTAGAATATAAACTAAGGCGAAAATAACAATTCGGCTTAAATTAAGTAAAGACGATCAAATAAAAAAAATTATGGTAAACAATATGAAATAAGGTTCGAAGTCAAAAGTCATCAAGATAATTGCCAAAGTCTATAAATCGAGGTACTAAATAAAATTGATAAGATGAAACCCGATAAATAGAAATGAAAAGTCCAATAAATGATCACATAAGGTTGGGATAAACGTTTATACAACTTGTAATGACGTCATACGATGAGTGTCACACGTGAACAAACTTGAGGTTATAAGTATTTGAGGATATGATTACATGAAATGTGATAACATGAGAATGAGGTGAGTTTCTTTGGGGTGACGCATACGTGCATCAATATAAATAAAATAGTATTGATTTACAACAAAAAAAAAATCGATAAAATGTGATAAAACGTGAATACGGACACTATTGTGAAACCATTTATATAATCGTCATTATAATAACGGTTTCTAATAGCGCCAAAACTTGTAGACAGCCACACATAGGCCGTTAATAAATTAGATGAAATGATATAGAATAATGCATAGAATCGTGTTTACATAAATGGTCAAGTATAAATAACATAGTTATGAAAATACCGTTTAAAAGATAAACGAGATTGTTATTGGATAGTTTGGATTTGATCATGAATAAACAAGACACAAAATCAAAATCTCATGTGCACAATATTGTCATCGAAACATCTAGTTAAATGAAAAGAAAATCGCAATAATTGTGAGACTCGAAATTAATGTCGAAATATATAAATCGCGTAGCGTATAATAGACTAAAACTGAAAATGAGGTCTTAAGTAAAGCCGTTTTATTGTTTCCAAGAAAAGTACATAATATCAAAGCATCGCGATAACGCATTGCTAGGGAAAATATTTAAATCATTATTAAATGTAAATCTTGTAACCCAAATTGTTAAAGGAGTTTGTATACATAAAGGTATTGTGATGAAAATAAATTATATAAAGTGATGATGCTTGCGATAATAAGAAGTAATAGTTTGCGTAAATCGTTATTGAGCATGAATTTATGTTACAATATAAAATATTTATAAACGTGTCCGAAAGATTTGCAAAGCCATGGTCATTGAGTTTATGCAATATGGTGAAAATTGAAATTTATTACTAAATAAATCATGCATTCAACATTCAAAATGAAACCTCGTATTTATAAAATTATTAAGAGATTTATCACCTTAAGTAACAATATTTAAAAACTTTAAAAGCACGCATATAATCGTTTAATAATATTTTTGAAAACAATTCCTCATAATAAAATTTTTGTTGTCATGACGATACCATATATATATATATATATATATATATATATATATGTATATATATATATATATATGTATATATATATATATATATATGTATATATATATATATATATATGTATATATATATATACATATATATATATATATATATACATATATATATATATACATATATATATATATATATATTTAAAGTTTATAATTTAAAAGTGATTATTTGATAACATGAGGTTGTTATAAATACACTAGCTGTATATATATAAATAAAAATAATAAATTGGGAAAAATGAAGCTTGCATGTGTAGGGAGGGGTTTGAGGCTTCGTATGGTGAACGGTTTGGCGATATAGTTTGCGACTCGACAATTGTATGGGTCAAAGGGTTTTGAGTCTTAGTTAGGTAAGCTTTGGTTTGTATATGTTCAAGGCATTTGGTGAATGTGTTTGTCGTGTCTGAAAAGCATTTGGATGGTAAGTTTGAGAGGTTTTCGTGACGTAAAGGTGTCGGTATTTAAGGCTTTTTGTTGGGTTAATATTGTACATCTTGGGTTTTGCATGTGGCTTGAGTTGGTAAGGGTATAGTTTTGGATGTTTAGGTTTCGTTCATATTGAGGGAAGATTTGAGTGCTCAGAATACTTTAGAAATGGAATGGTGGTTTGATTAAGGTGGTAGTTTGAGACGGGATGCGGGTGTTTGGGAACTTGTGGTTGTGTATAGGGAGGTTTTTGACTAGTAATAAGTATTAACTGAAAATATCATAATTCATAACTAATGTTTGAAACATCCCTGAAATTTTTTTTTTTGATAATTTAAAATTACAAGTTAATACATATATACATGAATATATATATATATATTATATGAATAGAATTTTTGATGTCCGAGAGTGTGAATCACACACTTCTTTTTTTTTATAAAGATTAATATAATATAATTTTTTTTTTGCTTATGAGGGACTTTAAAATACGTAAGCCGAATGTTAAAATTTGTTATAAGGTTTCAATATTAAATGATGAATGTCGTCTTGGAAATATAAAGTTGCGATACGAAATCCCTTTTTTTTTACCAAGTTCGTTATTTAATATCGTGTAATGAAGAATATCATGGTAAGTTAAAATGACCGGCGTTGTAAATCGAGAAATCACAAGTAAACGACCTTTTTTTTTCTTTTTAAATAAAATTTCTATGAAGTTTTGCGTGAGGATTTCAAGAAAGTTACAAACTATAAGTTTGCGAATTTCCTTGAAAAATCAAAGCGAAACTACCATAAGAAATTTAAAACGAGTTGTATCATAAGATGCAAGTTTTATTGGTGAAAATTTATAATGAAGCAAAAATGCATAATGAAAGTTGTTGTAAAATAGATTTTAGGTAATGAGAACTCTACCATGGATATTATGTAATATAATTAAAACGTCGTGAAAAGTTTAAATAATTAATATTGTGGAAGGATCGTTCAAAATAAACGGAATAGTTATAAAAAATGAAATTTTATACTAATTTTGTACAAGGACTTTAAAGAAAATTTAAAGTTTATATAATAGAAGATTTACTTGAAAATTCAAGGTAACATTTATCATGAAATCTCTTTAATATGATGAAATTTATATAATGAGAATTTCATTTAAAATAGTCTTGATGAAAATAGATGGCATATTAAAAATCATAGTGAATGGATCGAAAATGTGTATATATATATATATATTTATCGAAGAGGTCGCAATGCATGAAATTTATATAAATAAAATCGTTGTGAAAAACAAAATGAGAAAATTGGCGTAAAACTTTACTACATAAAATCGAGGTATAAAAGAATTATTCACGATATAAAATTACATTTATAAACGATGTGATAAGGATTTATAATAAAATAAAGGGAAAATGGTTTAAGTTATTGAAATGTACAAATAAAGTTTTAAGATTTAAAGGCGGAAAAATCTTGCATGAACCACCATGACTTGACATTCCGACACTAAAAACCTTTTTACAAAAATACCATGCTGGAGTCTAAACATGTGCACGTAATCACTGCGACTTTTTCATGTTTTATACTCAAATAACAATGATAACACAATAAATCGAGATACAACGTCATGCCAAAACACTAGTCCGCGAAATCACCGTAGTCCTACTTTTTTAACACCAAAAATTAGGATGGCGAGCGAAAAGCTCGCATTCGACTACTTAAGGTGGTCATCTCATATGAGACAATCTTTAAGGAGATTTGAAACACCGGGATCCAAGTTAAGCTCGTGATCCATAACACACAATAAAAACTAATGTTTTTACGTTTTAAGGTAAGGATACCTTGGAGTACTATGAAAGTGTGTGTATGTGTATATTTATGACTCAATAAAATAAATAAGTATATAAATAAGCAAGTGTATTGAATAATCAAGTAGGGTAAACACGTATAGGCAACACGTATAAGGACCCTAAAGTAAAGACTATACTAGGTCGTTACGTCTAACCACCTATCTTATAGTCTTGTGGCTCTAATACCAATCTGTCACACCCCAACCAAAGGCGGCGGAACATGCCGGGGTGCAACGTGATTGGACAACTACACAAGACACTATTTAAAGTGACAATATTTATTTAACTCATTTTATTTCAACAAATCAAATAAACAACACGTCTCGTCCACCCAAACAAGTTGAAATACAAGTAACAGTTATATTGTTCGTTTTACTAATATCCTAATAGTCTTGGTAACGTTTTCGTCAAGTCCTCGAATCAACAAAAGTCAAACATGTAACATTTCATAAAATAAAGTTTGTCAACACAAAGGTTGGTGAGCAATTCATAAGTTTTAGCATATAAGTATATAGTAATAAAAACCCACAAAACTTGTATACAAAACAATAAATAAAAGCTATAAACTTGGTTAAATTGACAATCGCTAATAGTTTTACGTTAGCGCCACCTAGCTATAAGGGGATGCCAAATAGTCTAGGATTTTATAGTTATCGTTAATTGCATTACGTTAACGACACCTTGCCATGAGGGGTTGCCAAATGGTCTAGGATTAATAGTTCCACCATCCAAAAGCTATAAACACATAGGCAAATAAGCACAGAACACCAAATCGAGCAATTATTCAAGTAAGGTATACAATCACGTTTGTGGGTTTAAGATTCAAGTAGATAAAGCATTTAGTTTGATAGGTATGAAATGTCACCCCAAAACGACAGATGGAAAAAATGGGTATGAAAGTACTCACCTCGATTGATGAATTGAGAACTAAATAAGTGATCGACATATAGAAAGCTTGTAAACGAAACGAACGAATCCGACTTGAAAGCTAATTGAAAACAAATAAATAAAATATATTAGTGAACTTGAACTTTAGTTGAAACTACATTTGAAACATTGAACGAGAATGTTTGGTTGTAAATCGGATTATCGGTTAATGATTAGGGACTCGTACTAAAATGATAATTTAAAATAAAATAATATTATTTTATTATGCTTTTAAATAACTAAACCAATATTAAATATAAACAAGACGGGTTTTAAATCAGGGTTCAGTTTTTATAAAAATGAATTGGTAGTAAAGCTTATCATAATATTATTAAAGATAAAGATAGTATGGATAATAATGACATTAAAAATATGTTATATATATATATATATATATATATATATATATATATATATTGATATATAAGATAATAATAATAACTATAACTATTTCTAATAATACTAATATAGTATAATAATTATAATAATAGTTATTATTAATAATACTAATAATAATAGTTAAAGAATAGAATCTTGGTATTAATTTTAAGGTGTTGTTGATAAAAATAAATAATAATAATAAATAATATTGATAGTAAATAATGATATCATACCCGATGTTGGCTCGATTTCTAAACGAGTTCACAAAATAAATATAATAATATTATTGCTAATAATTAATGATAAAAATATGATTTTAATAGACAATAATAATATGATCTTTAATAATAATAATAACAACCTTAATATTCATAATAATAATGATAATAACAACATTAACAATAATACTAATACTAATAATAGTAATAATAATAATAATAAAGTATTAGTAACTTTAAAAAAAATAAGTCTTTCATATTGCGTGTGTGTGTATATATATATATAATGATAATAATAATAATAATAATAATAATAATAATAGTTTTTATATTTTGATATTAATACTAATAGTAACAATAAATTTGTTAAGTATAAAAATAATACCGAAACCGGTCTAGGATGAAACGCAAACCCGTGACCTCTAGTTCAACCACTTATGTACAAACCAACCAAACGAAAATAACAATTTTTAATTAAACCCATAAGAAAATTTATATATCCATTACTCGGGTGTTTATCCTTTCCCTAAATCAAACCAACAACGCAAACCCGTCCAACCCGTATCAAAGAATATAACCGATACACAAACCAGTTGGTAACAATTTAAATATGGAAAAATCAATATATAACAACTAGTAATACCAAAACCCCAAATTAATTTACCTATTAAATGTTCCCGAGTCGAACCCGCCGGAGATTTGAAAACAACGGCCGGAGAGAGAAAGCGACGGAGAGAGAGGACAGCGGGGAGAGAGAGAGGGGGGAGAGAGAGATAGAGAGAGAGAGAGAGAGAAGAGAGGGGCCAAGATGGTGGTGGCGTCGCCGGTGCTTGTGGTCGGGGAGACGGGGTGGAGGTGGCCGGAGCTCGCGTCGGTTTCTCGCTGTCAACTCGGAGCTCACCGGAAAAACGGCAAGGGGAAAGTGGGGAGTGGTTTTGGATGGTTGCGGGATTTTGGAGGATCTGAGAGGTCAGGAGGGTGGTGGTTTGCGGCTGAGATGGTCAGAGTCGATTTCCAGCTGCCGGAAAACGGCGCCGGAAATGGGAGTATAATATGGGGCGGCTGTGGTGTTGTTTGTGTTGTTATAGTTAGGTTTAGGGTTTCTTTTATATATATATATATGTATTATATATATTTTCAAAAATAACCCCTCAAGTTTCAAACAAGTTTAAATTGAGTTTAAAGTTTCTTAAAACTCATAACAATTTTTCGAAAAAATCTGTTTGGACCCCTTACGCTTTCTTAACGACTCTATAATATGACAAACATCGATTTATTGATAATCGAGGTCCATAATATTATTATATAATAAATAAATTAAGGTTCTAAAAATGTTTGAGCGGTTTTACAAAATAAAAGTTTAAAATACGAATATAACTCGAGACTCAAATTTGACGAATGTCACATCATGAGTCCAATAATGATGATGGTGTTAGAAGGGAATTTAAGAAACTTAAGATTGGTGGCTGTTCGTTTAAAGATTTCAAATATTTTGGACCCAAGGAGTTTCATAGAGATAAGGGAGCTATCACGACTGTTCGATGGCTTGAGGAGATGTAATCGATAGTAATTATAAGCAAATGTTCCGATCAAGAGAAAATTCAATATTCTGCCCAAATGTTCAAAGGTGAAGCGCTAGAGTGGTGGAATACGATGATCATGAGTAGAGGTCGACAAGTGTTATACAATCTTTCGTGGGATGAGTTCAAGGAGATTTTAATGGCGAAGTTTTGTCAGATGCACGAGACCGACAAGATTCAAACTAAATTTTCTAAACCATAAGGTCGTAGGAACAAACCTGCGTGAATACAGCATCAAGTTTCATGAGTACTGTCACCTGGTTCCCCAGTTGGTTAACCCAGAGTCCAGCAAAGTAACACGCTATATATGGGGATTGCCGCGGGAAATCCACGACATGGTGAGGTCTCATCTTCCTCAAACCGCCGACTCCGCAATGGAATTGGCTGGTTACTTGATGGGCGGTATGATCCGCAATAAGGAGGAGGACAAAAAGGTCGTGTCAACCAACGACCCAAGAAGAAGTGGAGGAAGCACCCGATTCAAGGGCAAAGGCGTAAACCAACACCAAAAAAGATTCAAATCTAATACTACGCCATGTAAAACATGCAAAAGGTATCACAAAGGTCGATGCCACTTTGCTCCGTCTTCTACGGAAACAGTCTGTGAATCGTGTCATAGACCTGGCCACGCTACGACCGATTGTTGGAAGAAGAAAATGACCTGTTACAATTGCAGAAAATTGGTCATTTAAGATTTGAGTGCCCCAAGAACAAACCCGCGACTGGTCGTTCGGGTGGAAGTGGTTAAGCCAAGAAAGGCAACGCTAGAGTCTTCGTTCTTGATACTAAAAAGGCTGCAGATATGCCGGTAATCATCGTACGTTCCTAGTCAATGACAACTATGCTAGAGTTTTGTTTGATTCGGATGCCAACTTAAGTTTTATAGATTATAACGTTGTAGTATATTAGACTAACCTTTAACAAAACTAAATAAAACTTTAAGCGTCGAGACTGCTAGCGGCGAAATAGTAAAAATCTCCGAAGCCTTTGAAAACGGAAAAATCTTATTAGCTGGTCATATTTTGCCTATTCAATTGTTGCCCATGACTCTTGCTGGTTTTGAAGTTGTACTTGGTATGGATTGGTTATCCAACAACATGCTCGTATCATCTGCAATACCAAGACTGTTGAACCTCAAGCCCCTGATAAACGAACCATTCAAATTGAAGGGGACAAAGACGCTGGCCAAGTTAGTCTAATCTCCATGATAAGGTCTAACAAATGTTTAAATCAAGGATGCTTAGAATTCATGGCCTACGTCACCAAAGAATCTAAACCCAAAAAACTCAAAGATGTGCCTATTGTTTCTGATTATCCCGATGTTTTTCCCGACGAACTTCCTGGAATCCCTCCCGATCGTGAAGTAGAGTTTAGGATCGATCTTATTCCTGGTACTGCTCCGATCGCCAAAGCACCATATCGCCTAGCACCAACCGAAATGAAAGAATTAAAGAAACAACTCGACGAGCTTCTCGAGAAAGGCTTAATTCGACCAAGTTCATCACCATGGGGAGCGCCGATACTTTTCGTCAAGAAGAAATATGGATCCATGTGTATGTGTATCGACTATCGAGCATTGAATAAAGTCACAATCAAGAATCGTTATCCACTCCCTCAAATCGATGATCTCTTTGACCAACTCCAAGGCGCAAGCTTCTTTTCCAAAATCGATCTTCGATCCGGCTATCACCAACTCAAAGTTCAATCTGAAGATATTCCGAAAACTGCTTTCCGAACAAGGTATGGACATTATGAGTTCACGGTCATGCCATTTGGTCTCACTAATGTGCCAGCCATGCTCATGGACATGATGAATCGAATCAGCAAGCCTTACTTGATAAATTTGTTATCGTATTCATCGACGACATACTCATTTATTCTAAGTCAAAGGTTGATCATGAAATTCACCTCCGAACCTTACTTGAAATACTAAGAACCGAGAAGTTGTGCGCCAAGTTCTCAAAATGTGAATTTTGGCTTCCTGGAGTACAATTCCTTGGACACATCATAAACGTGAAAGGTATTCAAGTCGAACCCGCTAAGATTGAAGCTATCTCTAAGTGGGAAATTCCAAAGTCGCCAACCGAGATCCGAAGTTTCTTAGGTTTGGCCGGCTATTATCGAAGATTCACTGAAAACTTTTCTCTTATAGCCGTTCCCTTAACCTCTTTTACTCGCAAAAACATCAAGTATGAATGGGGAACAAAACAAAACGAGGCGTTCGATATACTTAAACAAAAGCTTACCCAAGCACATATACTGGCGTTGCCTGAAGGTACTAAAGATTTCGTTGTCTTTAGTGATGCGTCTCATTCCGGTTTGGGATGCGTACTAATGCAACGCAAGAAAGTGATCGCCTACGCCTGTACACAACTCACGATCTAGAGTTAGGCGCCATAATCTTTGCATTGAAGATACGGAGACACTATCTCTTTGGAGTAAGATTTATCGTGTATACCAATCATAAAAGTTTGAAACACATATTTGAGCAAAAAGAGCTTAACATGCGTCAAAGACGTTGGATGGAAACTCTAAATGATTACGACGGTGAAATCATCTATCACGAAGGCAAGGCTAACGTTGTGGCCGATGCCCTAAGTCGTAAAGAACATGAAAAGTCGAAAAGAGTCCAAGCGTTAAGATTAGAACTTCAAATAGATCTCATAGAAAAATTCAAATCCGCTCAAACTCAAGCGATCAATGAAAACAAGATTTCCGGCGAAAAATGCAACGGCACCATTGACTCGCTAGTCAAGGGTGACGATGGTATTCTTAGAATGGGAAATCGGGTTTGGGTACCAATCGTTGGGGACTTGCGTGAGAAAATTTTGAACGAAGCTCACAAGTCTAAGAATATGATGCACCCCGGTAGTGACAAAATGTATCAAAATCTCAAACTGAACTGCTGGTGGAATGGAATGAAAAAGGACATCGCTTCGCATGTGGAAAAATGTTTAACTTGTTTAAAGGTCAAGGCTAAACATCAAAAGCCTTTGGGATTGCTCCAGCTACCCGAACTTCCCGTATGGAAGTGGGAGTTAATAACTATGGATTTTATCACAAAACTCCCAAAGACGACTCGACAATATAATGCTATATGGGTCATTGTGGATCGATTAACAACGTCTACACACTTCATACCCATCAATGAGTCGTATTCAATGGATAAACTAGCGCAAATTTATGTGAACAACATCGTATAACAATAGTTATCACACGAGTATTCAAGCCGCACCATTCGAGGCGTTATATGGCCGAAAATGTAGAACGCCCGTGTGCTGGTCTGAAACCGGAGATAATCAATTATCTAGACCCGAGATAGTCCAAGAAACCACTGACAAAGTTCTACACATCCGAGAACGATTTAAGACGGCACGTGATCGCCAAAAAAGTTACGCCGATATCCGTTGTAAGCCATTAGAATTCAATGCTGGTGACAAAGTTCTTTTGAAAGTCTCGCCATGAAATGGCGTAGTACGCTTCGGCAAGAAAGGAAAGCTAAGTCCTCGATTCGTTGGACCCTTCGAGGTACTATAACGAATTGGTACTGTTTCATTACGTTTGCGACTACCCGAGGAAATGAAAGGGATACATGATGTGTTCCATGTTTCAAATCTACGAAAATGTTTAGCCGACGAATCTCTATCGATGCCTTTAAAAGATGTAGAAATAAATGAGAATATGAAATTCATTGAACTACCAATACAAATAGAATATTCGAAAACAAATGAATTAAAAATACGAATGTTGAAAATAGTGAAAGTAAAATGGGACTCGCGAAGAGGGCCCGAGTATACATGGGAACTCAAATCCGAAATGAAAAAGAAATACCCCCACTTATTTTAACGAACCAATCTCTAGGACGATTTTTATTTCAAGGAGGGGAGGATGTAACATCACGAAAAATTCGAGTTAAAAACGTCAAGTTTCCAAAGTCAAGGGAACAATCTACCAAATTGCAAACTTCAAGGTTCAAAATGAAAATTCAGATTTCCTGACCCATCGCGATACGCGATGGATATCGCGTATCGCGATGGGTTGTCTGACAACATGATACGTGGTATGCCAACGTGAACACACGTGGCATAATGATCGCCACGTGTCCCGCTACGTTGCCACACGTGGCACACCGTTCGCCACGTGTCAACACGTGGCACAATGCCTGCCACGATGCTACATGTGGCAGGTCTACTCAGTGACTGGCCAAGCCTACATCGCGATACGCGATGGGCTAGGCACAGGGCCATCGTGTATCGCGATGGGCTCCTGAAGTTGCCTATAAATAGAGGCGATCGGCCTCTCATCCAAACCATCCCAAAACACAACTCTCATTTCTCTCTTTAAAATATCCACTCTCTCTCTAAAAATTCCTCGTAAAACGTGCTACACCGAACCTCAGTTTCCGTGCCCATAACCTCGTAGTTCGTGCCATAATTTCAACGACGTAACCAAGTAAGAAGGTGTTACCATTCCGATATTCCCGACGACTCACCTCGTAAAACGTGCTGAAGTGTGGGGAAGTTTTTGTGTCTTGTAAAGAGTGCCAAGAAGGAGTGTTGATCGAAGAGCCTTGGAGGAACAAAGTGGCGACGAAGTGCTGCTTGATTTGTATAGGGTTTGATAAGCCAACAAAGGTAGGCATAATGCTCGAATAAAATAATAATAATAAAATATTAAAAAGGCTTAAAACCCAAAGTCGTGGAAATACTTGATATCTCGATAAAACAAGAGAAATAATTTAACAAAGAAAAGGAAAAGAAAGAAATATATGTGTGTGTGTGTGTGAATATATATAATTCTTTGTTATAAGTATTATTTAAGTAATAATGAGTATTCTTAAATAATAAAAGAAAAGAAAGATATGCGTTTCTTAAAGAAGAAGAAATGTAGGGTTTATATAAAATAAGGTTAACTATAGGTTAACTTATAAAAGAAAAATATGTTTTAAAACTAAAGGTTTAAAAGAAAGAAATTACTTTTTAACTAAAGTTTCTAAGTAAAAGAATATATAATAGAGGTAACGATTGTAAAGACTAAGGTCTTAAGCCGGATTGTATATCCAACTAACAAAATATTATACTCGTACTATAGGTGTGAGATAGCAACGGGAAAGACCATCGGGCGGTGTTTGAAGCTGATCCAAATTGAAAAGGTGAATACGCCCCAAACTTTACAACTTGCTTTTAAAATGAGTCAAACGTGTTACATGAAAAAGGTTTACATGAGACTACGTGTCTCTAAAACATTTATAAACAAAAGTAAAAGCCTATAGCTCAGGCCGTCGTGTACGTTTTTCTGGATCCTTACATATGTGGTATTACGCGGTGTGCGCATCGCACCATACCTGGTCGTATTACGCTTTCCTGCGGGGAGCACGACCATGTGTATACGCACAGTACTTAACTAAGTTGAACGATGCGGTGTTTATTGGGGTACGTAGGTAGAGACTTGAGTTTGTAAATAGTATTATAACTTTGTGATTCCTAAGCCAATATGGGCCGAGGCTTGCGTAACCCTCGAGGGGTAATAAAGTAAAAGAAAATATTTTTAGCGTCATCATATTCACCAGCATTCGTTGCTGACGTATTTTCTTAACATTTTGTAGGTAAGCAATATTAGTGCTTGTGAAGGTGAAGCGCTCAAGAATCCGATGGCTCGGATATTTTTGTTAAAATTAATATTAATGAATGGTGGATTTGTAAAACTATAAACAAGTAATCTTAAATGAGACTTTTGTCTCATCTTTTGTAATGTAAATATTTACAACCTTAATCCACATGTTTTATAAGTCTTCCGCTATTTAAACCATAACTCTGATTTATTTACAAATTTGGTACCAACTGTTGGTCGCACTCCTAGGCCTTAGATGAGGGTGTGACACACAAACATCTATTTTAGCTAAGTCTCATAAGCAATTTTACCCATTTTGTCATGTTGCAACTCATGTATCAACAAACAAACAACAAACTAATCCTTCTCATTTTTTGCAACATTCCTATTTCATTTGATTATCAATTTACACTTTATCAATCATCAACCTGTATATCATTTCATCAATCTATCTGGTAAATTAATTAGTACTTAGCTTGTTACTTTATTCAAACAACGGTCTTTCGAGTTTCATGTTTTATTTCTAACATGCATCCTAAGCATCAAACTTTACAAAGATGTGACCATATTCAACATGCTTATATTATTTAATCAATTAAACTAACTAAGACAAGATACCATTTCTTATCAACAACATTAGCACTTAATAAAACTCAAAAAAAAAAATTCATACAATAAAGTTTCTATTATTAGCAAGTTCTTCACATATTAACTCATTTTAATTTTTAACATAACTATCATACTTATGAACATGTTTAATTAACCTAACATGAACATATTCACATCAAACCTCAAGCTTCAAGCTAAGCACAACAACACTTTGAAATCATCAACAAGTAAACTATACCTATTTTAATATCACATAATAATCAATCAAGAATGCTCACATGAACCTTTAAACATTTATATTTAACATTATATGAGTATGTGTATGTATGTTTATGTATGATGTGATTTTATACACATGCATACATACTCGCGGTTTTGATCACACACATACACATATTTATCAAACATCCCCTTTTAATCATTTTGTGTGTTTGTGTGAGCTATTTTAATGTTGAATATCAAGGATTTGACAACAAGATAAGCATTCCTACTACTTGATTACCTTAGGTTTTGGTGGGTTTGGGGAAGATGATGATGTTCTTGAGGGTAGGTGCTTGTATGGTGCTCCTAATCTTTCTCTAGCTTGGCTTTAAAACTCCATGGATCCTAAATGCTTTGACAATAATGTAGTGTAAGTGAGAATGGTGGTGGGATGGTAGGTGGTGGTGGCCGTGGGTTATGAAGGAGGAGGGTAGGGTGGTGAGTTGGGTGGTAGGCTTGATGTGTAATACCCTAGGTGATGTGGTGGCACAATATGGCTTTGCCAACACACAAGATCGGTAATGATGGGGCTAGGATGGTTTTGGTAAACCATGGGAAGGGTGACCGGTTTTGAGAAAAAAAAATGGGTGGATTGGTTTGGGGTTGGGTTGGTTAGTGGGTGTTTAAACAATAAACTTATGTTTCCGTTTTAACGTCCAATGAACATTAGCTAATCAAACGAATCCCATTTCTAATAATTTTTGTCAGACTTTGAACGAAATTGGATTACAGATAATACAAGCCTAAGAAACCAATTGTGGGAAATAGTTGATTTCGGGCTCATACGGTGTCCTACACTGGCTTTTGTTCGCTTATTTTCAAATTTTCGTGATTCGAATCTTCTAAAATTAAGTTTATATACTATCTCTAATATTCTAATCTAAATTTTGATTTTCGAGACCATTTAAGCATGTTTAGAATTTTATCCGTTTCTAAGTCGTCACCCGAGATCATTTTACGCAGTGTACGCTACGCGACAAAATTAGACTTTTCAAATTTAATTAAATATATCTCAGATATTTGTGGAGTTTTTGGACTAAAATAATATTATTTCTTTATTATATTATTTTATTTACGTAATCATTGTTACATTAGTTTTTGTCGATTGTCACACCTCCCCCCCCCCCTCTTAAAAAAACCTAACCCCGATTCCGGAAAATCTAAACCCTCTAAAAGCATATCCCTAAAGCTAAATTAAACCCGAAGGCTAAACCGAATATTTTTGGAATGGGTATGCTAGATAAAAATTTTGGTTTTTTACTTTTTAAATTTTTTTCGTTTGTTTGGTTATAATTTTTTTTGTCGTTTTTAGAATTTTTTAAGGGTTTTTTTTTCTTTACAAAAATGATGGGATGTAAGCGTCACATGTCACTACACATAGACTAAGGAAGTGTGCACTGGCGGATGGAAGCATACTTGAGGGGGGGGGAGTATACACCCCCACTAAACCAACTCCAACAAGCTTAAATATGTTGATCAATTCATAAGTGCCCCCAGATAAAATTCACACATGCCCCCTTAGAAACCCACAAAAGGCCAATGAAAAACCCAAAAACAGAAACTTTAATCCAGTGATTGTCTATGTACGAAACTACGAATGACTGGTAGCAAAATGATTTTATTATTGACATTTTCTTTCATTCTTTGATTACCTCTATTGATATTCCTTTAATATAATTGATTTATATAAATTTACCGATGGCATTCGCTACTAGTTTTTTTTTCTTCGAATTTTAGTATTACATGATATCCATTGTTTTAGGTTGTTTGTTCTACACACACACATAATATATATATATATATATATATGATTGATTTCTTTTGAGAACCGCTTTGAGTTTTAAGAACTCGAAAGAACTCAATGTAACAAATTTTTTTTTCAAATTTTTTTTCCACATGTGTAATACGTAACTGTAAGTGATGTACAATAAATTACGGTATTCTTTTACACACCGTATCGACTTTTTACACATGTGTAACTAACGTTTAAACTTGTGTAATTATCAAAAATACTTATTCTCTTTCCTGCTTCATTTTTTAATTACATTTAATCTCAGCCACATATTTCATATCATTTAATTAAATGTGTGGTCCAAAATTGAGTTCTTAAAGTTCTTAAAACTCACCATGGTTCTCAAAAATAACCCTCCCACATATATATATATATAGAGAGAGAGAGAGAGATATAAAGGATCCAATACAATAGTCTCTAATCATACATTACGTACGCGACTTGTATCCCCGTCGATTTCAAATAACACGCGGTGGCAATACTGTAATTTTCATCAAATATGATCCACTACTCCTCTCGATTCCGTCCACCTTCACCATGACCGTTCAACAATCCGTAACCATCCAACGATTCCGTCCACCGTACACCATCTTCCTCCGTCACGATTTGTTCACATGTCGGTTGATAAAATTGACCAATTGAAATTGAAATTGTTGAACTAATTGATCAATTTAACTTTGAAATTGGTCCAATTAATCATCAATTTGAAGTTTCAATTGATCAATTTTGAGTTTTGAGTGATGGATTTTAACTGAACGTTTAAAGTTTTTAAGCCTGAACGTGTAAAGGTTTAAGGCTGAACGTTTAAAGATGGGAATTTGGCTTGAACGTTTAAAGTTTTTTGACTAAACTTTTAAGTTATTTTGCCAAAATTTTTAAAGGGTTAACCTTGAACGTTTAAAGTGGGAATTTAGCTTGAACTTTTAACCCTTTTGTTAGAATTTCTAAAGTTTTGGTATTGAACTTCTAAATTTTTTGTTAGAATTTCTAAACCTTTTTGTTAGAACTTTTAAAGTTTAGAAATTCTAACAAAAAAAATGTAGAAGTTCATAATCGTAAATTTTATCATAATCGTAAATAACCTTAACTTTGATGAATTAGATCGTAGAATTAGATTTAGTTTATTTACGATTATGCAACCGCGTGAAAATTCAATCGACGTTTATAAAGAACGCGTAACTAATGTACGATAACTGATTATTGTACAAAAACCCACCCCTATATATATATGTGTGTGTGTGTGTGTGTTTTAGATGCATTGATTTTATCATTTTACATTTCCATTAATTAAACATAGTTAATCAAATAAATTATTATTATTTTGGCTCATTTTGACCGGCCTATTTTAACCGTTTTGATTGGTCGATTATTTGCTTATTTTGAGTTGTCCCTGTTTTGCCCTCCACTGATGAAAAGTCCTGAATCGGCCACTGAAAGTGTGTATTAACAACATGGTCCGTCTATAATAACTGAGTTACCGCTTAAAGAGATGCTATGAAAAGGTTTTTTCTTCTAATGGAGCCAGTGATAATGAATCTGAATACCTACAGATAGTTAAATCTGCTAACTGACACCCTTTTTTCATTAAGAATTTTATTGGTTTAACTTAAAAGTTGTAATAGTTTTCTAAATTGTAAAAGGAAAGTTATAAAAGTAAAGTTAAATAACGTGTTGAGTTTGATTTTAAAATATTATAATTGAAGTATTTGATTTGTGTACACGTTTTTAAAAATGGTTTACATTCTCCTTCGTGGTATATTCGACTATTCGGTAACACCTTATTTGGTAAGGGTGGGGGTGTGATAACATTTTAAATAAGAGAATATAATAATATTTTTTAAGTCGCACTTCGTTTCATTAATAGTTGCATACATTTAATGATAAAAAATAGGTGTCACTTCGTTTAACAACCGCTTTCATGTAACATTTTACATCAAGCAGTTCTGAGTTCTTTACATTAAAAGTGAAATTTACTACACATAGTTACAATAAAGTAACGTGAAAATTTAACCGACCTCACATGTTTGTAACTTCATATGCACAATGCATGTTATGGTTTTATGACGGAATTCGTTAAATATACTTAGAAAATATCAATTATTACATGTTAAATTATAATAGATGGATCAAATTAAGTTGAACTGTATATTGCTTTTTTGTGGCCGTGATCGATTCTCGAAAAAACATTGTTGTATCTCTTAATTTAGCTGTTACACAAATAACTTATATACTTAAAAGTAGAGTTAACTACACAAATGACTCGGCCTCTCAAGTTATAATGAGGTAGAATGACCTATTTATCTAAAGCTCCTGGATTTGAGTACCCTGACGGGTAACTTGATCTTCCAAAGCCGAGTTTGCTTCTTGAGCCCGGGCTAAATCATCTTTTTTCTTTTGAGCTTTTGCCCGAGCAGCTTCAAGAAGGGAATTTTGCTTTTCACAAGCTTCCTTCCATCGACGAGCAGAGGCAGCATTGCGATCTTGTTCACTTTTGAGGGCGTTTTCCGCGTCGACTTGTTTCCATTTAGCAGTATGAGCTGCAACACGGTGCTCCTCAGCCTCTTTCTTCGCAGCCTCAGCAGCTCGACGAGCTTCTCCCACTTTCCCGCCTAGAGTACGCCACTCACATAAGACTTCCTGACTACCGGCTAAAGCATTAGCCAGATGATAAGCTACATTTGTATGAAGGTCATGGCGGGAAAGGTCACGCTGATATGCCATCTCAGCAGGTGGCGCACAATGTTCGACAAAATCCATACAAGTCCCAGGATGAGAAAACCGGGACCCATTAGTAATGTCCCACCGAGGGACAAACAGATCATGATTGTCACCCAAGTTAGTATCCCCGTAGTAACGGGAACCCGAGGGTTTGAAACGAGTCGGGGTTGAGAAAGGTTGTTGTGGAGGAGGTCGAGGAGGAGACTCCTCGGTCCTGAAATCCTCCTCATCAACTGCAGGATTGTTCTGCTAATCATCAGCATTACCCCCAACATGAAAAAGATAGTCAAAGCGAGTATCAGTTTCAGACTGGTTGTTAACTCCCTCTGTTACAATATCAATTGGCGGTGTCGGCACCCTATCTTCTATAATAGTCTCAGTTGGAGGGGAGGTCGGCCGATCTTCCGCAGTAATGCCACTTGGCGGAGTAGGCGGCTTGTTCTCCACCTCTTTTTCCGGAGGAGGAGATGGTTGCTTCTCAGTTTGGGGAGTTGGGGTGGGTAACTTCTCAGATACGTCTTCATCAAAGATTAATGGATCTGCATAAAAAGTTATACTCAGATGAAACATCCTAAAAAGTATAATGCTTAATGATAAACGCATACCTTCTACAGTATCAATGCGGTCCGCAAGACTGTATTGGGGCTTCTTAGGGCGATGAATTTTTCGTTTTTTCTTCGACGGCCCCGCCTCAGTCTCCGCAACCTTTACATCCGAGTGACTTGCTTGAGAAGTTAGGAAAACTCTCTTTTTATCCAACTCTGCTAATAAAGATGAGACAGAGGAAAATTCAGAAGCATCCTCATCAGAGTCTCCCTCCTCTTCGGAAGCAGAAAAATCAGAAGCATCGCCATCATCATCGCTTGATGATAGAATGGTGATCATCCCGTCGGAAGTAATGGCATTAAGGGGAGGAGGGTTTAGAACATACGCACCTGTTTCAAATGTGGCATTTGAAGTGATAGGTTCAGCTCGAACCCTCTTGGGAAAAAGAAATTGAGACTTGGTTTTTTCAAGGATAGGTTGGTCTCCTGCATCGCGGATACTCTTACGGACACAGCCTCTATCCTCAAAAAGAGCGTTAAGCATAGAGCTCCGACCTGAAACGATGGAAGCTTAATCATAAAAATATTCAAGGAAGAAAAGGCAATAAAAGATAACTTACGCTCATTCAGGTTAACAAAAATGGGCTCCATAAATTCCGCCGGCCACAAACGGCTCATGCCTGCCCACACTAAGGCTTCCTCTGGAAAGGCCCGCATAGGTGTTGGCTCCGTAGTAAGAACACGGTACCACTCACGACCCTCGTGAGCAGCCGTGACAACTTCTGGAAGAGCGGAGTTCACTGGGCGACGAACCATGGCCAGAGGAACCACGTCCTCAGAAATCCAAAAAAACTTGTTCCGCCTGTCTTTGGACACCTTTTCAACTTCATATCCGATACTCCGATCGGAAAACCCTTGACATGTATACCAACCATTACGGTTAGTAAAACGGTAAAAACTGGAAATCGGTCAACGTGTGGCACCATGTCACGTGCTATGCATACAAATTCGTAATGACGAATCCGCATCATGGCACGAGGACGCAGTTGAGATAAATGGATCCCATAAGCGGTTAACACTTTCTGGAAAAATTTCGTTATAGGAAAACGGAAATTCCCATAAACAAAGTAATCAGCATACACAGCCATTTCCCAGGCGGTGGGAAACTGGCTATAGAACCAGGGGAAGGAAACTCCGGTTCCCACTCAGGTGGAATACCATAAGTTTCTAGTAATTTTTCATACTCCGAGTAACCCCATGAAACTTCTATCTCATCAACTTCAGTCTGAACGTTCGACATTACAAATGGAATTGAGTAAGATAGAAGAAAGATATATGAAAGGTTCAGAGAAAACTAAGAAGATAATCAGACGAAAAAAGTGATAAAACTTCGAATAGAAAGAGTCTCTCCTTATTTATACCCATCGCAATTAATGCGATGGGATACGAGCAATAGAGAGAGAAAACCATCGCCCAATTAGTGATTGCCACGTCTCGCGGGAAATTCAAAAAAGAGAAAAAGTTGCACAGTCGGGTACAGTGACAGCCGTCAAAAATGTTCCATCATCTATTCACGCGCCTGCGAGTGGTCAACTTGTCCTTTTTTCATGATTATCCATACCAACAGAAGATATTTTTTACTTAACTTCAAAATTCAAAAATCCCCAAAAAACATTAAGTCCAAAATTTCACCCGCATAAAGACTTCACGCGGAAGAAACACTGGACTGGGGGGACTTATAGAGGTAGTGTACTAAAAAGACCCAAATACCCGTAAGTACCACCCGCGTGTCACAGAAGAACCTCTCATATGCTACCCGCGGGACATATGGATCAGCCGCATATCATGGTAGAGGAGGAACATCCTCATACCACCTGCGGAAGTATCCTGGCATCCTCAGAGGTCATCCGCAGGACAAGACATCTGTCCGCCAAAATGATCAGAAGGCAATGCCAACGGGACAGCTGTCAATAACTAACTACACTCTAGAAGAACGTCCACGATTGGTACTTGAGGAATACGTGACTTACCAGCCAATGAGCAAAGGACATCTGGCCAGGTTGTTATAACCATGCACATGGCCAGGGTGCAATTCGTCCTATCATTGGGCGACGCATGTCCAGGTTGTTATACCCATGCACATGGGACGTATAGCTCAACCTATCATAAAAGGACACGCGTCCAGGCGGTTATCGAAGATCTTCTAGAAGAGGACAGCTGGTCCAATCACCTTCCCACATCCTTCGACTATAAATACCTTGTCAAACGGTATGAGGTATTCATTCACTCACTCATATTCAGACTGCACTAAGTCTGTTTACTTCGGTACTTTCTCCTTTACGAACGATACTGATTCTCACGCCGGAGGGTGGTTACAGGAAGACCCCCCCCCCTCTTGTCCTTCCTATAACGAGACTCACGGTATCTGTTTTGCAGGTTTCGGTCACTAGATTTTGGGAAGTTGTACTCATATCGTATTAGCAGTTATCGTATTTAACCCTGTGGACTCATTGGATCTAAGACCCATACCCAGGGATTAGATCCGTGTTTCTTCATTGGCGCCATCCGTGTTTGGTGTTAGAACTGCAAAAGTTTTCGTTGGTTTTTTGGTTCGTTCGATATGAGTAAACTTCCTGAAGGGCCGACGGGAACTCCTGCACCGGATTCACGTGTAACTAATACAGAAGTACCTCAGGGTCTTAGTGTTTTTGCACGTATTACGACTCCAAGTGGCCTTACTCTTGAGCGTGTCACAGCTCCGGGCCACGAATCATTGACGTAACACCTGGGGGTTTTACCCTAGAAAATGTTACAGCACCAACCGGCCCCACTCCCACAGACATGGGACGTGTCACGGCACCGGAAGGTTCCAATTTGGGTAATCTCAGACGAATTACGGAGGGGACCCGCCGAGACCGGTCAGTATTGGATCCGGAAGATGATTCAGGCGATTCTGACATGGCGAGGTCTCATCAACGTAACTCTAGATCCAGAGGTGCGTTAACTCCTGAAGAGTGGCTCCATGCACAACAACACAGTTTGGTGGCTGAATAAGAGCGCAGAAAACGTAACGAAAGACTTCATGCTCGTACTTTGAATTATGAGGATTCTCCCAAGAGATCTCCTTCTCCTCCACCAACAGTGAGAGAAAGTCAGATCCGTTACAGCCAACAGGCGGAGCCAGAGTTTGGCGAATTACCGAGGCTACGCCCTCGTCCTCGCATAGACATGCGGATACCATCTTACTAGGAAGAATTTATAGTTACGATTCAACTTACCAACCGGGAGAGTACAGTATGTATACCGGTGATAGTAGGATGAGCTCACGGGCGAGAAGCAGTCGTCCGCAGGATATAGTCCGCCACACCGAGTACCATAGTAATGCTGAACGGGACTTTACTAAACCGTATCGCCCGGCGGCCTTCGCCGAGAAATCAAAGTTCATAGCAAGTATTGCTACAGCACCCTTTCATGTTAATGCTAAAATACCTACATCGGTAGGTAAATATAATGGTATGACTGATCCAAGTGATCATCTCCAGAATTTTGTGGCTGTAGGTGGTGTTAGTGGTTGGACGCTCCCCTATTGGTGTCACATGTTCGCATTAACACTAACAGGGGCAGCAAGAGAATGGTTTGAAAAGTTACCTGACGGTGAAATTTCTAGTTGGGACGATCTGGTGAAAAAATTTTCTCAACGGTTTAGCCAGCAGAAGAAACATACGCGAGACCAATCAGAAATTTTAGATGTCGTTCGCCGCGATAACGAGCCTACAGAAGATTTTATTACCATATTTAATGACGAAAGTCTGAATATTGGTGGGATTAGTAAAGACATGCTTCACGGTGCCTTCCGCAAGAACGTCAAATGTGATGATCTAGTCCGCACACTTACTGGCAGAGATGGAATGCCACAATAGTGGGACGATCTTATGACTGCGGAAAAGGTGTATGCTAACACTGAAAAAACATTGAGGAATGGTAATCCGAAGCAAAAATTTAAAGTCGAGTTTCAAACTCCGAGACCTAATAAACAGGCAAAAGTCCCTATCTGGTCGAGACTTCAGCCATCTACGGAAGTGTCAAAACCATTTGATGCAAGATCCCTCATAGGCAACAAGAACAAAGCGGGACCCTCGAAACGAGGCCCCAACAATTGGACTACTCTCTCAAAAACCCCCGCCGAGATTCTTACTACATAAAACTTAAACTTCAGGAAACCTCAGCCACTCTCAAGAAGGTCATTCTTGGATCCCAAGAGGCATTGCTCGTATCATGATGACATTGGTCATAATACGAATGAGTGTAGAACATTAAAAAAATGAAATTGAGGAGGCTGTAAAGTCTGGAAAACTCAGACACCTGGTAAAAAATGGAAAACCTGACAATGGTAAAGCTCTCACACGGGACATCCAGGGTCCGAGTAAAAAGCAAGTCAAAGATTTGAACGTCCATATGATACAAGGCGGGTACGATACAGGGAAAAAGAGGAAGGAACCTGATGATGAGGAATGGAAGAATGAGCCAATGATCTTCCCTCGAATAAAGGGGGGCTCCGAACAACAAAAACCCCTTGATCATCACTACCCTCTTGGGACACTATCGCTCCCAATACGTCTTCTTCAACACCGGTAGTACATCGGACATTATGTATGAACAATGCTTTGAACAGCTTGACGAAGAAGATAAGGAAAGATTGAAACCCATCCACACTCCAGTATCTGGGTTCGGAGGGAAAATAATGCATCCGCGAGGGGTAATTTCATTCCCAGACATCCTAAGTGACGGAATTCATTCGAGGACCGAAGAGGTCGAATTTCTGGTTCTACCAGCAACATCAAAACATGATATTATTCTCGGACGAGAAGCGATTGGTGACTTCAATGCTCACCCGTCCATGGCTCACGGTGCAGTAGGAGTTCCAACTTGCACTGGCATAGCAATAATTCATGTCAATCGTCATTGCTTTGCAACCGAGAGCTCAAAACCTAGCAAGATTCCAAAACAAACTTTGAAGACTAAACCAGAGAAATGGGTTTTGAACAAAAAGTTTCCTGATCAAACTATAACAATTGGACCTGCTATTTCCGAGATAGTACAGACTTTCTTGAAACAGTTATTATCAAAAAATATTGATGTTTTCGCGTGGCAACCCGTGGACATAACTGGTGTCCCGCAGAACATTGCGGAACACAAATTAAGGGTAAACCCGTTGTTTACACCAATTGTTCAAAAACAACGTAAGATGGGTCCGGAACAAACAAAAGCAATGAACGAGCAAGTTCAGGACCTCTTACAAGCTGGGATCATTCGTCCAATCCGTTATCAGACTTGGGTCGCTAACCCAGTTATCGTCCCCAAGAGCAATGGGACATGGTGGATGTGTATAGATTTTAAGGATCTAAACAAAGCATGTCCTAAGGATTGTTATCCTCTGCCGGAAATGGACCTCAAGGTTGATGTTGTGGCACCATTCAAATTCAAATGCTTCTTGGATGCAAACAAAGGCTAACATCAGATCTGCATGACAGCGGGCGATGAAGACAAAACAACATTTCGAACCGATCAAGGCACCTTTTGTTATAAAATGATGCCTTTCGGACTAAAAAATGCGGGAGCCACATATCAACGATTAATGGACATAGCGTTTAAAGATCAAATTGGTCGAAATCTAGAGGTATAAATGTATGATCTTGTAATTAAAAGTGTTGAGGAAGACCAGATGTCGAGAGATATTGAAGAGACATTCGAAACCTTGAAGAGTATTAACATGAAGCTAAATCCAGCCAAGTGTTCATTCGGAATGGAAGAAGGAAAATTTCTTGGGGTGATTGTCACGGATGCGGGCTTCAAAGCTAACCCAGATAAAGTTCAAGCTATAACCTGCATGCCTTCTCCTTCTTCCCTCAAGGAAGTTCAGACACTCAATGGTCGATTGGTTGCCTTGAATCGATTCTTGGCAAACCATGCAGCCAAATCTCATCCGTTTATTTCAACACTAAGAAACTGCCTTAAGAAAGCACAATTCAAATGGACTGCGGAAGCAGAACTAGCTTTTGTGGAGGTTAAAAATGTTTGATGGAACTGACAATGTTAACAGCACCCCGTGCGGGGGAACCTTTAACGTTATACCTATCGCCTTCAGATATTGCCATCGGGGCTGTCCTTCTAACAGATCGAAAGAATGTTCAAACGCCGATCTACTATGTCAGCAGAACGTTATCAGACCCAGAAACAAGATACTCCATGCTCGAAAAACTTGTTTTGGCATTAGTGTATGTTGCCCGACGCCTCCGTAGGTACTTTCAAGGGAATCCCATCAATGTCTTAACCGGATACAAGCTCAAGAACGTTCTCAGTAAACCGGAATTGTCTGGGCGATTGGCCAAATGGGCCATCGAGCTAGGTGAACACGCAATAGAATACAAACCTATGCCAGCAATTAAAGGGCAGGTGTTGGCGGACTTCGTAACTGAAGTCCCGCATCACAAAGAAAAAGAATGTTTGATCGAGCAACAACCCCAAGCACCTCCGGAATTAGGACAGATTTGGTCTTTATTTACGAACGGAGCTTCAAGCAGTGAGGGATCTGGCGCAGGCCTTAGGCTAGTCAATCCCGAAAGCCATGAGTTTACATACGCCATAAATTTGGATTTCAAAAGTACCAACAACGAGGCAGAATATGAAGCTTTCTTGGTAGGCTTACGGATAGCCAAAAAGCTTGGGGTTAAACATTTGGAAGCCCGGGTAGATTCCATGTTGATTGCGGGACAGATCAATGGCACATATGAACCAAAAAATGATATCATGGCTTCATATGTGTCACAGGCGAAAGATTTGATTCTCCAGTTCTCTTCTTGCAAAGTCATTCATATAAAGAGAAGCGAGAACAAATCAGCGGATGCTCTCAGTAAATTGGCTTCAACAAACTTTGAACATTTTGCCAAAGACATCCGCATCGAAATATTAGACCGCCCGTCTGTTCCGCAGCAACAAGTTTTAGTGATCCAAACGGGAGTAGAATCCTGGATGACACCCATTATAGCATACTTGTCATCCGGAGCACTTCCGGAAGGAAAAGTAGCGGCCCGGAAGATAAAACACAAAGCCTTGAACTATCAGATACATGACGGTGTTTTATACCGATGCTCTTACCTCGGACCACTACTTCGATGTGTGGATGCCGAGGACGCGAACTATTAGATCAGAGAGGTATATGAAGGCATATGTGGTCTTCACGCTGGCCCACGTATGGTCGTAGCAAAACTAATGAACGCTGGATACTACTGGCCGGGGGTGCATCTGGATGCTGTACATGAAATCAGGAAGTGTGATTCATGCCAGCGCCATGCCCCTAACACACTGCAACCAAAGAATGAACTTGTTCCAGTTACTTCGGCTTGGCCGTTCCAAAATTGAGCTTTTGATATCATGGGACCTTTCCCTGAAGCCCCTGGATGGGTCAAATTCTTAATAGTAGCCATTGACTACTTTACAACATGGGTGGAGGCCAAACCAGTTGCTTCTATAACAGCAGCAAGTGTTAAAAAAATTTTGTGGGAATTCATCATATGTCATTTTGGCCTCCCTCTAGAGCTCGTTAGTGACAACGGGACGCAATTCGCGGACAGTGGGTTACAAGAATGGTTAAAAGAGTTACATATTTCTCAAATCTTCACCTCTGTAGCCCACCCGCAAGCTAATGGTCAAGTCGAGAGAACCAATCGGACGATCAAAGAAGGAATCAAAACAAGATTAGGAACTAAACGGACGGGCTGGGTGGACGAATTGCCCCATGTACTATGGGCCTTCCGCACTCAAAGGAATTCCAGTAATTCCGAAACTCTCTTTAGTTTAACCTATGGCACAGAAGCCATAATTCCGGCCGAGATTGGTATCCCATCCGCCAGAGTTCTTATAATTGAGGATAATGATCATGAACTCCGGATGAACTTTGACCTCCTCGAGGAAAGGAGAGAACTAGCATCGATCCGCGAGCATAATTACAAGCGCCAGTTGCAAAAATATTATAACTCGCGGGTTCAAAGATGTGAGTTCGATGCGGTAGACTTTGTCTTCCGCGACAATGAAGCCTCCGGGCAAGAGCCTCTAGGCAAGTTGGCCCCAACTTGGGAAGGACCCTATAAAATACAGAAAGTTTTATCTAAAGGGGCCTACAAGTTGGAAAAGTTGGATGGGACTGAGATCCCTAGAACTTGGAATTGGGCCCAACTAAAAAAATGCTACATATAGTTTGTTTTTCTGGCCTGCGCGCCTAATTGAATATTTACAATCTATGTATTTCCACTTCTTGTAATTCGGCTTATGCCTTTCTAATAGAAATTTTCTTTTCAGTCACTTATGACTTGTATTGTAATCCTTTATTGGCATACAAAGAAGATCCTATAAACACTTATATTATGACAAATGAACAAAGTGTACCGGATACAAAACTAAACCTTCTTTATTTACACAAATGGGATTACAACAAAAAAGAGATCAATTACAAGGACAGAAAAATTTATGGAGCAACATTATTATGCCCCACACCTCCCGCATCCTTAGCATGCTCTTCATCTTCTTCATCAAGTTCAAGAAGAGATTTTAACAACTTGATGCTATCCTCCTTATCCGCAAGCTCAGATATCTGCTCCGTCAAAGAGAACTTCAAAGAATCAAAATCCTTTGTTTTTTGTTTAAGAATGGCAGCAGTATCTTGACCAGCTTAGATGTATTCTTCAGGACGCTTAGAAGTTGAACCAAATTGGTAACCTTTTTTAAAACCCAGCTGGCGGTCAGCTTGCTTGGATGCCTTCAGAAGAATAGCAACACAGTCCCCAAGCTCATCACTTGCCCAAACATCGGCAATGACCTGTTGGAACAATTATGCATAAATGACTTTACACACTAAAATTATTTACAACAGAGGTAAAGTACATACCTTGGGGATAGCTTCCGCCAGTAGTCACTTTTGATCCGCCTTGGCCCGGACAAGCTCCATCTTATGACCGGCGCACTCCAAAGCTTGGTCCCGGTTTTTAGCGTGAAGATCAGATAAACGCTTGTCCTTGGCCTCAGACTCAGATCGCAAAGCCTCCACCAATTTGGCTTGCTCTTCCATTGTTTTGGTTTGTTCATCCAATTGTTTTTGGAGAGCAATCCTGGTTTCCTCGGCAGCGGATCGAGCAATCCTCTCCGTCTCCATAGCCTGGAGGGCCTCGCGAGCCTCGCTTATAGCTTTAAGGCCTTCTTCCTTGGCATCGGATGTGGAGACCGCCAGCTCATCCCATTGCTCATTCATCGCTAACCAATCCCTGGTTATCTCCTGAGTAGTGGAAATAGTATTCGCCAAGTAATACGAATTAGAGTTCAATAGTTCTTGGAGAATACTAAGGCGACGTCGTTCCTTCTCACCAGGTGGAAGACTTTCCCGCAAATATTCAAAACATAGGTCCACGTCACGGAATGTTGAATCCCAACGTAAGGACCAGCGCGGTTGGTGGGGGGTAGGATATTCCTCTTGTGGAGCGGGAGAAGTCTGAGGAGCGTGTGGAAACATGCTCACGCCTCCTTGATCCCTGAAATGATGAACATTGTAAGAAGGCGACATCTTGGCATGTTCAGTAGTGTCGGCCTCCTTATTCTTCAAAGGGGAATCATCCGCCACAATGACCTGATCCTTGGCAGTGGTAGGAGGCGGCGGTGGCGGACGAGGAGTTGAATCTTTCAACCTAGCAACACCTTCAGAAAGGTTGTCCATGTTCACTGAAAAACATTAGCAAAAGGTTAGAAAAATTCTAATACATAGAAGCTTACAAATAAAAAAATATTGCATACCTAACGAAGGATCGTCCTCGTCAAGTTGATCCAAACGAGCTTCCAAGGCGGCAGGATTTGTCTTGGATTTTTTCTTCTTTAAGGCAATCTTGACCGGATTAACCTTACGCTTGCCCGCCACCTTAGAAACGTCCGCATCAACAACAGGACGCTTACCCTCAGCGGTAATATCATCAGGTGTCGGACCCTTAACTTCCGCAGCAGTATCAACATCATCTTGACCCGCTGCTTGGCTATTAGTGGCTCGTTGACGGGTGAGACCTGCAACTGAGTCCACAAATTTATTAGCATCAATCGAACATACTTCTTCACAAAGTGATGACTCCTCGCTAGACGAAAAGAGTACGATCACTCCGCTAGAAGTAATGGCAGTCACGGGTCGGGGTTGTAGAATGCCCTCACCTTTGAGTATGGCTTCTTGGACATACTTCTCACCTTTGGCATACATAGGTTCAGAGACCACAGGCTCCGGACGAAATGTAGTAGGGAACAAAAAATTGTTGCGAGTTCGATCCAAAAAGGGGCCATCCCTTGGTTCAATAGAACGACGTACCATCATGCCCCCTTCATGATCCAACAAAGTGCTGAGGACGGAACCTTCGCCTATACAAACAAATAAAAACAAGTCAGACGTTACTAGTCATTAAGAAAAATATGGAGGTAATAAACAAACTTACTCTTGTCGGTCTTCTCATAGTATGGTTCTAACTCATGAAATGGCCACAATCGGCTCATCTTCGCACTCGCCATTGCTCCCTCGTAAATGGGACGCATGGGAGTTGGGGTAGAAATCAGTGTCTTAAACCATGAAAGACATTCATGAGCGGTGGCAGAAACCATAGGCATGGGAGCTTCCGCCTTGTGTTTTGTCATCGTGAAAGGAACGGCATCTTCTCGGATCCAGAAAACTTGGGCTTCCAGCCATGAAGGCTACGGATCCACTCCGTGCCTATGATCCTCTTCTCGATGGATGAAAAACTATACCACCCATCGCGGAAGGTCATTTTATAGAAAACGGCAAACATACCAACGGTGGGGGGTTCAAGGTTGCGAGCTTGGCAACAGAATTCGAAATGCCGTATCCTCAACATCCGAAGGGATGGATCTGTGAGAGATGAATCCCATAAGTTGTCAAGATTGATTGGACAAACTTCGTCACCAGAATCCGGAAGTTCCCCGTTGTAAAATGGTCAATGTATACTGCTATTTTCTTCAGAGGAGGACTAGTGGCAATAGAACCACTAGCAGGACGTTCCGGTTCCCACTCCGTCGCCAATCCGTATACGTTAACAACGTCATTATAGTCCTCTTCTTTAAGGCATATTACGACCTCGTTGATAGCAGAAGCACCTTTATTTTCTTTAGCCATTCAAATAGAAGGAGAAGAAATCTCAGAAAGTATTGTAAAATCTTAAATGTTTGAGAGAAAGGATATTTGAAAGTGATAAAAGTCGAATACAAACCACAAGTGGTCTATTTATACTCATCGCAATTAATGCGACTGATGGAGCGCCAGAGGAAAGAGAAACCACGGACCACCAGATGACTGACACGTCAGGCGGGAAACCCAAAAAAAAATGTAAACAGGCTGTCAATGGCGTCATACACGTCTTGTCAATTGCAATCAAGAAGTTTCTCTCTCCGCCACATCACCATAGTTATCTAAACTTCCAAACATCTCAAAAAGTTAAAGATTTCAAAATATCTTCCAAAGATATTTTCTTCAAATAAGAAGAATATTCACAAAAGACAAAAAGATCTTTCTCACTAATTACTCGAAAGATGATTACAAAAAGGGAAAGAAAAATTACAAGTCATGAAACATCTAAAACCTATCCTAAGGGTTTGAGGTCGTTTCGCCTTCCGGATTCTTGGGTGATGTATCTTCCGAAGAATCATCTTCAGAGTCATCGCCTAAGTAGCTCCTCAGCTGTTGCACGCCATCTTCGGCGGATGCGAACTCTGGAAGCATATTTTGGAGCGGAAAGGTCAGATTATCATTCTCTTTTACCCGCGTAGCACGTGCCTGCTTGACGTCAAGGTCATGGAGCGGATGATCTTTAAATGTGCGGTTGCTTTGAACATACTTCATTCCTTCATGGAAACCCATCACACGCCCAAGTGAAGAAGAAGCAGCCATCAGATTGGCAAAGCTGTCATTAAGCTCCTTACTTCCTTTGATATAGCGGACGACCTGTCAAGATAAAAATATAAGTCTTCATTATCAAAAACGAGAAGTAAGCAACAAACGTCAAAGAATAACTTACAGCATCAACCCCTCGGGTGAGGAACTACTGACGGTCCTGCTCCGCTCGTTCAGCTCGCAACTGAAAAGCTTGAGATTCCGTGGCCTTTTCCCCATGAGCTTCCAAGAGTGAGTCATAAGCAGCTAGAACCTCAACAGCACTCCCGTCTTTGAGCTCAGCTTGCTCCATTTGCAGCTTTAACTCCGCCTCAAGCTCCTGGATTCGAGTACCCTGATGGGTAACTTGATCTTCTAAAGCCGAGTTTGCTTCTTGAGCCCGGGCTAAATCATCTTTTTTCTTTTGAGCTTTTTCCCGAGCAGCTTCAAGAAGAGAATTTTGCTTTTCACAAGCTTCCTTCCATCGACGAGCAGAGGCAGCATTGCGATCTTGTTCATTTTTGAGGGCGTTTTCCGCGTCGACTTGTTTCCATTTAGCAGTATGAGCTGCAACACGGTGCTTTTCAGCCTCTTTCTTCGCAGCCTCAGCAGCTCGACGAGCTTCTCCCACTTTCCCGCCTAGAGTACGCCACTCACATAATACTTCCTGACTACCGGATAAAGCATTAGCCAGATGATAAGCTACATTTGTATGAAGGTCATGTCGGGAAAGGTCACGCTGATATGCCATCTCAGCAGGTGGCGCACAATGTTCGACAAAATCCATACAAGTCCCAGGATGAGAAAACCGGGACCCATTAGTAATGTCCCACGGAGGGACAAACAGATCATGATTGTCACCCAAGTTAGTATCCCCGTAGTAACGGGAACCCGAGGGTTTGAAACGAGTTGGGGTTGAGAAAGGTTGTTGTGGAGGAGGTCGAGGAGGAGACTCCTCGGTCCTGAAATCCTCCTCATCAACAGCAGGATTGTTCTGCTAATCATCAGCATTACCCCCAACATGAAAAAGATAGTCAAAGCAAGTATCAGTTTCAGACTGGTTGTTAACTCCCTCTGTTACAATATCAATTGGTAGTGTCGGCACCCTATCTTCTATAATAGTCTCAGTTGGAGGGGAGGTCGGCCGATCTTCCGCAGTAATGCCACTTGGCGGAGTAGGCGGCTTGTTCTCCACCTCTTTTTCCGGAGGAGGAGATGGTTGTTTCTCAGTTTGGGGAGTTGGGGTGGGTAACTTCTCAGATACGTCTTCATCAAAGATTAATGGATCTGCATAAAAAGTTATACTCAGATGAAAACATCCTAAAAAGTATAATGCTTAATGATAAACGCATACCTTCTACAGTATCAATGCGGTCCGCAAGACTGTATTGGGGCTTCTTAGGGCGATGAATTTTTCGTTTTTTCTTCGACGGTCCCGCCTCAGTCTCCGCAACCTTTACATCCGAGTGACTTGCTTGAGAAGTTAGGAAAACTCTCTTTTTATCCAACTCTGCTAATAAATATGAGACAGAGGAAAATTCAGAAGCATCCTCATCAGAGTCTCCCTCCTCTTCGGAAGCAGAAAAATCAGAAGCATCGCCATCATCATCGCTTGATGATAGAATGGTGATCATCCCGTCGGAAGTAATGGCATTAAGGGGAGGAGGGTTTAGAACATACGCACCTGTTTCAAATGTGGCATTTGAAGTGATAGGTTCTGCTCGAACCCTCTTGGGAAAAAGAAATTGAGACTTGGTTTTTTCAAGGATAGGTTGGTCTCCCGCATCGCGGATACTCTTACGGACACAGCCTCTATCCTCAAAAAGAGCGTTAAGCATAGAGCTCCGACCTGAAACGATGGAAGCTTAATCATAAAAATATTCAAGGAAGAAAAGGCAATAAAAGATAACTTACGCTCATTCAGGTTAACAAAAATGGGCTCCATAAATTCCGCCGGCCACAAACGGCTCATGCCTGCCCACACTAAGGCTTCCTCTGGAAAGGCCCGCATAGGTGTTGGCTCCGTAGTAAGAACACGGTACCACTCACGACCCTCGTGAGCAGCCGTGACAACGTCTGGAAGAGCGGAGTTCACTGGGCGACGAACCATGGCCAGAGGAACCACGTCCTCAGAAATCCAAAAAAACTTGTTCCGCCAGTCTTTGGACACCTTTTCAACTTCATATCCGATACTCCGATCGGAAAACCCTTGACATGTATACCAACCATTACGGTTAGTAAAACGGTAAAAAACCGGAAATCGGTCAACGTGTGGCACCATGTCACGTGCTATGCATACAAATTCGTAATGACGAATCCGCATCATAGCACGAGGACGCAGTTGAGATAAATGGATCCCATAAGCGGTTAACACTTTCTGGAAAAATTTCGTTATAAGAAAACGGAAATTCCCATAAACAAAGTAATCAGCATACACAGCCATTTCCCAGGCGGTGGGAAACTGGCAATAGAACCAGGGGAAGGAAACTCCGGTTCCCACTCAGGTGGAATACCATAAGTTTCTAGTAATTTTTCATACTCCGAGTAACCCCATGAAACTTCTATCTCATCAACTTCAGTCTGAACGTTCGACATTACAAATGGAATTGAGTAAGATAAAAGAAAGATATATGAAAGGTTCAGAGAAAACTAAGAAGATAATCAGACGAAAAGAGTGATAAAACTTCGAATAGAAAGAGTCTCTCCTTATTTATACCCATCGCAATTAATGCGATGGGATACGAGCAGTAGAGAGAAAAAAACCATCGCCCAATTAGTGATTGCCACGTCACGCGGGAAATTCGATAAAGAGAAAAAGTTGCATAGTCGGGTACAGTGACAGCCGTCAAAAATGTTCCATCATCTATTCACGCGCCTGCGAGTGGTCAACTTGTCCTTTTTTCATGATTATCCATACCTACAGAAGATATTTTTTACTTAACTTCAAAATTCAAAAATCCCCAAAAAACATTAAGTCCAAAATTTCACCTGCATAAAGACTTCACGCGGAAGAAACACTGGACTGGGGGGACTTATAGAGGTAGGGTACCAAAAAGACCCAAATACCTTTAAATACCACCCGCGGGTCACAGAAGAACCTCTCATATGCCACCCGCGGGACATATGGATCACCCGCATATCATGGTAGAGGAGGAACATCCCCATACCACCTGTGGAAGTATCCTGGAATCCTTAGAGGTCATCCGCAGGACAAGACATCTGTCCGCCAAAATGATCAGAAGGCAATGCCAACGGGACAGCTGTCAATAACTAACTACACTCTAGAAGAACGTCCACTATTGTTACTTGAGGAATACGTGACTTACCAGCCAATGAGCAAAGGATATCTGGCCAGGTTGTTATAACCATGCACATGGCCAGGGTGCAATTCGTCCTATCATTGGGCGACGCATGTCCCGGTTGTTATACCCATGCACATGGGACGTATAGCTCAACCTATCATAAGAGGACACGCGTCCAGGCGGTTATCGAAGATCTTCTAGAAGAAGACAGCTGACCTAATCACCTTCCCACATCCTTTGACTATAAATACCTTGTCAAACGGTATGAGGTATTCATTCACTCACTCATATTCAGACTGCACTTAGTCTGTTTACTTCGGTACTTTCTCCTTTACGAACGATACTGATTCTCACGCCGGAGGGTGGTTACAGGAAGACCCCCCCCCCCTCTTGTCCTTCTGTAACGAGACTCACGGTGTCTGTTTTGCAGGTTCCGGTCACTGGACTTTGGGAAGTTGTACTCATATCGTATTAGCAGTTATCGTATTTTACCCTGTGGACTCATTGAATCTAGGACCATACCCGGGATTAGATCCGTGTTTCTTCACATACTAAACAAAATTACAATAAATAACTGAATAACATAAGTCATGTATATAAAAATCATAGTTATAAAACATTATTTATATATTTATGTTTATAAAATAATAAACATAAATTACAATTATGTTTGTCTTTGTAAAAAAAATTAATAAATAACAAATGAGTTGAACATTCAAACAACTCGAGCTTGAAATAAAACTCACAGGCTAATTAAATTTAAATTTTATACATGAAACTCGAAACAAGACAAGCTAAACTTAAAACATCATGAGTTAACTAGCTAAAAGTAGAGGTACTTATGACGTTAAACCAGTTTAAACAAAAAAATAAATAACAAACTATTGGCAAACTGCTAACTATAATCTATGAAAACACAAACAACTGGGCAAGGTTGGCTGAATCGGTGTTTCAGAGAGGTCGGCTTTACGATTAAATTTTGACTATTTGAACCAGTTTTTTAATCATTATATTTTTATTTTTTTAAAAATTGTTTGCACTAGAAATTTAATACATAAACATAACTATCTACACTATATATAATGCACCATTTATTGGCAAATTAAAACACTCATTTTTAAATAATTTAAAACATTCAATGCATAAGGTACATGTCTATGTAGGATACACTTGTCTTTTACAAACATAAAACCCACGTTCATTTGATTTTTATCAAAATAATAACTTAAATTTTGTTAATTAAGAAAATAGTTACAGCTTTCATCTCTCATGATTACCCACTTTTTACTTAACTTTATTTCTTTTGGTTTCCTCATATATGCATTATAAAAATAAGATTAAAATTTTTTCGAACATGCCTATTTAAACGTGTTTATTTTTGTTGACGTTTCAGTATAAATTTTTTGCAAAACAGATAGACGGTTTAAAATGTACAAGTCATTACTGCATGAAATTATGCATGAGTGTACAAATTTCTAAAAGATAAAATTTACAATCTCATGTTTCATTTAATTACATATCTAGCCCTTTATCTTTTTTATAAAAAAATAAACAAACTTATTACAATTCAAAGTTTAAGGAATACTTACAACTTTGATATCTTATTATTATCTAAATATTAAGCAACTTTTTTTTATATATATGTTTTATAAAAATATGATTAAAAAAGCTTAAATTATATAAATATTAAAATAATCAAGACGAATTTAAGGTTGAGCTCGGATTGAAGTTTGAGTCTAGCTCGAGCTAGGCTTGTCTTGCTAACAACCTTTACGTATTGTTCCCGTTGCATTGCACGGGCACCTAACTAGTAGAAAGTATATATATATAAAATAAAATTAAATGGCTGGTTTCATGCTTCTAAACCGGATGGTTAAACCGTCATCAAAATCATACCGTAACCTGAAACATTTAGATTTCAAACCTACCAAGCCAACTAATTTATATGACATGATCGATTTTAACGACTGGTTTTTGTTGTTTGTTAAAAAAATAAACATCCCTCTAAACTCGAACTTAAAAAAGCTTGATCTATTTTATACCATCACTCTTATTGCCATAGAAGTAAATTGGCCGGGGTAACTATATATCTTCTTTGAAAATGACAATTTGAACCCATACTTATCATGAGTTATTTCAATGGCCAGCATGTAGGAGACCTTGCCATGTTACCCAAAATTCATAGATATCATGACAACTACATCAATTTATTTTAAAGTTAAAATCAAGTGCATATGTTTTATGTATTACCCTAAATTCATTGATATCATAACTACACCAATTTATTTTAAGTAGATGTTCATAATTCATAATTAATAAGTATATTATACAGTAACTTTTAAATCAACATTTTAATTTTATTGTCATAAATTACTTGAAGAAACACTAACCGGACCCCGGGCAGATTACGAGTAACCTGGGGGTTAGATAGATGTTTCCCACGAGGGGTTAGACCCAGAGAAGATGGTTCTTCTGATAACCTGCAAAACAGACACCGTGAGCTTGTCACTGAGAAGGGGGGGGGGGGGGGGGGGTTCCTCCTTGTGACCACCCTCCGGCGTGAGAATCAGACTAGATTGCTCTTTAAATATAAATGTATATTAAGAGATTGCTAGAGCAGATATCAGGTATAATATGGTGATACAAGATAAGATGAGATGGTCATACCATTTGTGGTATTTATAGCCGAAGGTAGGTTTCCAAGGAGGTGTGGCCGGCTGTAACAGTGTTCCTGTTCCACCAACAGTAGCCTAAGCACGTGCCCTGCTGGTAGTTGGTGGGTAGGCAGCGGCTGATAGTGACCAGGCCTGCTGTATACCATTCCTTTTCCACCAACTGCCGGCTACGCACGTGGTATGACATGAGTTGGTGAGTAGGCAGCGGCTAATAGTGACATACAGTGCAGGAGCATGCTGCTCGCCATACTGTTGTCAATAAGCTGTCGTATCTTTAGTCAGATCTTTTTCCCATACCTCGTCAGGTACAGTACAGAAGATCTTCCCGTATCGTACGGACTGGCTTATTTGGGCGGGAGTATTCCCCCTCCCGCCCTTGTGCGGGATTGTTCCCGGCTTTGCTCATTCCTTCAGGTGACACTGAGTGATTGAGAGCTAAGTGCCTTGTGCGTGTAGCCTTGCTGCGCGGGTGGCCTTCCCTGATGGCTTGTATCCGAGGCTGCGGGGACAGGCGGAGTCCTTCACCATTGGGAGGCATTTCCTGCGGGAACAGCTTGCGTACTGCGCGTAAGGACGTCACGTCTCTGAGCATGGTTGGTCCTGCGGATCCAGTTGGTTTCTGCGCAGACGTCCCTGTTTAAGGTGAGTCTTGCGGGTCCAACTGGGCTCTGCTGGGACCTACCTCTTCATTACTCTATACTTTAATATGTATAAGTTATATTAGATTAATTACATCATCTCTTACAATGAAGTAAAGAAATAGGCAAATCTAAAATACCAAGTATTTATGTTTTTGGCATCATTTATATAATTCAAATTGGATTGGTCACAGTGACTCGAGTAGCTAATCGAATCTCAAGAGCCGGTAGGTCAGTAAAGAAAGAAGGCAAGTGATTACGACTTTCTATTTTAACATGTTATTTTTCTTTAACTTTAACGTTGCGTTCCCAAATTTTTAATCAAAAGAAAAAAAATGAAAACTTTTAATAAGTTCCCTCCAAACTTTCCTTCTAATATGAACGGATTTGGAGAGAGAGTAAAATCGGTTCCTAATGTCTTTCAAATTCTTTCATTTATTTCAAACTTGGAAACATTAAGTCAAATAATATATTTTGTCCCTCACTTTCTTTTCTCTCGTATATTTCATTTCTTTTTCTTTCTTCTCGTTTATTTATCTCGAGAGCAGAGCGATCGCTTTATGTAAATACCCCCCCCCCCTCAATATTGCTTTATTCTTTACCTTGTAACTAAACATGTAACACTAACGTTCAGTTTAGTTTATTAGACTGATCATAACAATTTAATTACTTGTGAATATAATATTTTTCTACAAATAAATCTCCCCTTTTTTACTTTTTGTCTATATTTGGCATTTGAATAGTAGGACGCAAGTCAATGAAGTCATACAAAGTTACAAACAAATATACTTTCAAAGGTGGGACCCGCCAGAAGATTTTAATGTGGTCAAAGAGTCAAACCGATCATTATTGTATGTCCATGAGGACTATGTCCCTATATGGAGTATATAATATTCGTAGCATGTTTTCTTGCCTCCCAAATTTTATGATAGCAAATTAAATAAACAATAAAGTAGCACTTCTTTGTAAATAGCAACATTTATATATCATAACCGTAGCAACAAGCAGCTAATGCAGGGACAAAGATCAAAATGGCCCATCAACCAACCATATTTCTTAGCTAGTACGTCAATTCTACAACTAAAATGGTCATTTTAAGAACGGTCGACCGGTCGTTTATATCTGTCGTCCGACGATTTATGTAATCTTGACACGTGTTCTCAAAACAACAAGATTTGTCATATATATCTTACCGATCTATTATGTTGGCCGACTGATGAATTCCATCAACCGATTGATCTAATCTGTCAGCCAACTAATCTATTCGGTCGGATATTTCTGAAAATGATTAATTTTTAAAACAAAGGGTCGGCGGAATAGATCAATCAACCAACATAATAGATTAGTAAGATGGCAGATCTTGTTGTTTTGAGGACAAGTTTCAAGATCTTGTTGGTTCCATAAATCGTCGGATTTCAGATTTAAACGGTCGGTCTAACCGTTCTTGGAATGGTCATTTTGGGTATTTGTATAGTTAGGGGGACAGTTAAGAAATGTGGTTGGTCAAATAGACTATTTTAGTCATTTCCGATACTGAATTAGTATTTTGAGAATGTGAAATTCTTAAGTTTACTATTCATAATGTTTTAATGACTTATGTTGTCTTGGATTAGGGATCTACATATGTAGCCTTATTGAAGGCAATAGCATTACGAGCTAACCAAATTGACTAGAATACATAATTGTGAACCGTAGATTTTTTTCCGCCTTTACACGATAAGGCCAATGTATAACCAGCCAAGAGATGATTTACGAATGGGCATTGAGAGAAACCAGTTTCACTCAACAAAGACGCGCGCCTCCTTAACGTATGGACAAAGCAAGAACACATGATTCGAAGATTTAATAAGTTATGCAAAAGTGAAACAATATGGAATGTATACTTCACTAATAACTAAGTGGATATAGGGATTCTATTTTGTATGAGATGCCACATGGAACAAACCACTTTAAAGGGATCCGTTTCAAAACAAAGTGGTATTGTGGAAGTGGCAACACACAATGCACATACGATTAAACACGTAGAAAACCATAAAAATATAAACGATAAACACGTCATAAGAATTTTGTGTGGTTTAATCCTAGCGGAGACCTAAATCTACAGGCTGCGACTAAGTTATCATTGCTTACGTGTTGATTACAATTACATACCACATATATAAATAGAGTTGGACTAGGGTATGTAACTTAGTCAACAAGGAATAATAAACGGGATTTTAATAAAATAATTAAACCCGGCCCAATGCTCTATCTTGTCGTCTCAAACCGAAAGTCCAAAAGCCTTCACAAATCCTAACAATTCAACCCGAGAATGTTATTGCCGTGTTCATCGGGCTCAATGAATTGGACATTCGCTGCCTTGGGGATTGGACTAAGAACGAATGTGCAGGAAGCAAATTCTTCAATTAAATGAACAGAGTAAAAGCAAGCAAGTATTGACGGGTTTCATGAGTATTAGATTTTTGTCATGATTAAAAGAAATTTATAACTAAAAGATAAGTATGCTCATGGATTCCCATGAGAAGCAACTAAAGTTTACATCAAGCATGGATTTCTTCACGGAATGTCCAATTAACCATTTTCAAAGTCAAGAAGAATAAAGGTGACATGAGAAGAAAATAACTATATAAAAATTAGAATACAAGTACCCAATTTAAACATGATCAAAGTAATTATGTGTTATTCGTTATGAACATGTTAGGACAATTTAACTCATAGTCATAAATCACAATATACGTGAATCACGCCATGGTTAGTTTGGTACCCGCCACTGGTGAACCGCGCCAAGGTGTATAATAAAATTAATGTTGATAAAGTTAAATTATAAAAGTATCACTGCAATGTATGCATGTCACTGGTAGTCTGGTATCCGTCACACGACTTATAAACGTGCAATTAGTTTTGATGATTCTAATTGAACGAGCGTTTAGTTTTGACGATTCCAGTTAAACGGGTGTTTGGTTTTGAAAATTCTAGTTAAATGATGTTTCGTTTTGAGATTCCAGTTAACGTGGGTGTAATGATGTGTGAGGCTCCAAATGGTGAGATGGCATGGGATCGCATCTTATTTAAAAACCATAACACGTTGTCTAATAAATGATATCATTCAAATTCTAGGAAATTGTCTATCGTGATAAAGTTTGAATGATGTAACTATACGTTGTTAAATTCTATTAACTTACTTTATGCTAGTTTCTATTTTAGCTAACATCTTGCTACTAAATTTTTAATGATAACTTACACACTTTTCTATGGCTTATTATAACAATTACGATAACACCTTAGCACCACTAGACTAAACGCCGAATGGTAATTCTAGATCTTTTATAAGAAAATTTTCTTAATTCCCTGTGCTATAATCTTACAACATGATCTTGGATTTATCCATAAATTTGTTGTATTTTAGCCAAACTTTCCATTGTGTAAAAATATGCTAAATAAATAATAGTAATAATCTGTCACACCCCAACCAAAGGCGGCGGAACATGCCGGGGTGCAACGTGATTGGACAAATACACAAGACACTATTTAAAGTGACAATATTTATTTAACTCATTTTATTTCAACAAATCAAATAAACAACACGTCTCGTCCACCCAAACAAGTTGAAATACAAGTAACAGTTATATTGTTCGTTTTACTAATATCCTAATAGTCTTGGTAACGTTTTCGTCAAGTCCTCGAATCAACAAAAGTCAAACCTGTAACATTTCATAAAATAAAGTTTATCAACACAAAGGTTGGTGAGCAATTCATAAGTTTGAGCATATAAGTATATAGTAATAAAAACCCATAAAACTTGTATACAAAACAATAAATAAAAGCTAAACTTGGATAAATTGACAATCGCTAATAGTTTTACGTTAGCGCCACCTAGCTATAAGGGGATGCCAAATAGTCTAGGATTTTATAGTTATCGTTAATTGCATTACGTTAACGACACCTTGCCATGAGGGGTTGCCAAATGGTCTAGGATTAATAGTTCCACCATCCAAAAGCTATAAACACATAGGCAAATAAGCACAGAACACCAAATCGAGCAATTATTCAAGTAAGGTATACAATCACGTTTGTGGGTTTAAGATTCAAGTAGATAAAGCGTTTAGTTTGATAGGTATGAAATGTCACCCCAAAACGAAAGATGGAAAAAGGGGGTATGAAAGTACTCACCTCGATTGATGAATTGAGAACTAAATAAGTGATCGACATATAGAAAGCTTGTAAACGAAACGAACGAATCCGACTTGAAAGCTAATTGAAAACAAATAAATAAAATATATTAGTGAACTTGAACTTTAGTTGAAACTACATTTGAAACATTGAACGAGAATGTTTGGTTGTAAATCGGATTACCGGTTAATGATTAGGGACTCGTACTAAAATGATAATTTAAAATAAAATAATATTATTTTATTATGTTTTTAAATAACTAAACCAATATTAAATATAAACAAGACGGGTTTTAAATCAGGGGTTCAGTTTTTATAAAAATGAATTGGTAATAAAGCTTATCATAATATTATTAAAGATAAAGATAGTAGGGATAATAATGACATTAAAAATATGTTATATATATATATATATATATATATATATATATATATATATATTGATATATAAGATAATAATAATAACTATAACTATTTCTAATAATACTAATATAGTATAATAATTATAATAATAGTTATTATTAATAATACTAATAATAATAGTTAAAGAATAGAATCTTGGTATTAATTTTAAGGTGTTGTTGATAAAAATAAATAATAATAAATAATATTGATAGTAAATAATGATATCATACTCGATGTTGGCTCGATTTCTAAACGAGTTCACAAAATAAATATAATAATATTATTGCTAATAATTAATGATAAAATATGATTTTAATAGACAATAATAATATGATCTTTAATAATAATAATAACAACCTTAATATTCATAATAATAATGATAATAACAACATTAACAATAATACTAATAATAATAATAATAATAATAATAATAATAAAAAAGTATTAGTAACTTTAAAAAAAATAAGTCTTTCATATTGCGTGTGTATATATATATATATAATGATAATAATAATAATAATAATAATAGTTTTTATATTTTGATATTAATACTAATAGTAACAATAAATTTGTTAAGTATAAAAATAATACCGAAACCGGTCTAGGATGAAACGCAAACCCGTGACCTCTAGTTCAACCACTTATGTACAAACCAACCGAACCAAAATAATAATTTTTAATTAAACCCATAAGAAAATTTATATATCCATTACTCGGGTGTTTATCCTTTCCCTAAATCAAACCAACAACGCAAACCCGTCCAACCCGTATCAAAGAATATAACCGATACACAAACCAGTTGTTAACAATTTAAATATGGAAAAATCAATATATAACAACTAGTAATACCAAAACCCCAAATTAATTTACCTATTAAATGTTCCCGAGTCGAACCCGCCGGAGATTTGAAAACAACGGCCGGAGAGAGAGAGAGCGACGGAGAGAGAGGACAGCGGGGAGAGAGAGAGGGAGAGAGAGAGAAGAGAGGGGCCAAGATGGTGGTGGCGTCGCCAGTGCTTGTGGTCGGGGAGACGGGGTGGAGGTGGCCGGAGCTCGCGTCGGTTTCTCGCTGTCAACTCGGAGCTCACCGGAAAAACGGCAAGGGGAAAGTGGGGAGTGGTTTGGGATGGTTGCGGGATTTTGGAGGATCTGAGAGGTCAGGAGGGTGGTGGTTTGCGGCTGAGATGGTCGGAGTCGATTTCCGGCTGCCGGAAAACGGCGCCGGAAATGGGAGTATAATATGGGGCGGCTGTGGTGTTGTTTGTGTTGTTATAGTTAGGTTTAGGGTTTCTTTTATATATATATATGTATTATATATATTTTCAAAAATAACCCCTCAAGTTTCAAACAAGTTTAAATTGAGTTTAAAGTTTCTTAAAACTCATAACAATTTTTCGAAAAATCGGTTTGGATCCCTTACGTTTTCTTAACGACTCTATAATATGACAAACATCGATTTATTGATAATCGAGGTCCATAATATTATTATATAATAAATAAATTAAGGTTCTAAAAATGTTTGAGCGGTTTTACAAAATAAAAGTTTAAAATACGAATATAACTCGAGACTCAAATTTGGCGAATGTCACATCATGAGTCCAATAATGATGATGGTGTTAGAAGGGAATTTAAGAAACTTAAGATTGGTGGCTGTTCGTTTAAAGATTTCAAATATTTTAGACCCAAGGAGTTTCATAGAGATAAGGGAGCTATCACGACTGTTCGATGGCTTGAGGAGATGTAATCGATAGTAATTATAAGCAAATGTTCCTATCAAGAGAAAATTCAATATTCTGCCTAAATGTTCAAAGGTGAAGCGCTTGAGTGGTGGAATACGATGATCATGAGTAGAGGTCGACAAGTGTTATACAATCTTTCGTGGGATGAGTTCAAGGAGATTTTAATGGCGAAGTTTTGTCAGATGCACGAGACCGACAAGATTCAAACTAAATTTTCTAAACCATAAGGTCGTAGGAACAAACCTGCGTGAATACAGCATCAAGTTTCATGAGTACTGTCACCTGGTTCCCCAGTTGGTTAACCCAGAGTCCAGCAAAGTAACACGCTATATATGGGGATTGCCGCGGGAAATCCACGACATTGTGAGGTCTCATCTTCCTCAAACCGCCGACTCCGCAATGGAATTGGCTGGTTACTTGATGGGCGGTATGATCCGCAATAAGGAGGAGGACAAAAAGGTCGTGTCAACCAACGACCCAAGAAGAAGTGGAGGAAGCGCTCGATTCAAGGGCAAAGGCGTAAACCAACACCAAAAAAGATTCAATTCTAATACTACACCATGTAAAACATGCAAAAGGTATCACAAAGGTCGATGCCACTTTGCTCCGTCTTCTACGGAAACAGTCTGTGAATCGTGTCATAGACCTGGCCACGCTACGACCGATTGTTGGAAGAAGAAAATGACCTGTTACAATTGCAAAAAATTGGTCATTTAAGATTTGAGTGCCCCAAGAACAAACCCGCGACTGGTCGTTCGGGTGGAAGTGGTTAAGCCAAGAAAGGCAACGCAAGAGTCTTCGTTCTTGATACTAAAAAAGCTGCAGATATGCCGGTAATCATCGTACGTTCCTAGTCAATGACAACTATGCTAGAGTTTTGTTTGATTCGGATGCCAACTTAAGTTTTATAGATTATAACGTTGTAGTATATTAGACTAACCTTTAACAAAACTAAATAAAAACTTTAAGCGTCGAGACTGCTAGCGGCGAAATAGTAAAAATCTCCGAAGCCTTTGAAAACGGAAAAATCTTATTAGCTGGTTATATTTTGCCTATTCAATTGTTGCCCATGACTCTTGCTGGTTTTGATGTTGTACTTGGTATGGATTGGTTATCCAACAACCATGCTCGTATCATCTGCAATACCAAGACTGTTGAACCTCAAGCCCCTGATAAACGAACCATTCAAATTGAAGGGGACAAAGACGCTGGCCAAGTTAGTCTAATCTCCATGATAAGGGCTAACAAATGTTTAAATCAAGGATGCTTAGAATTCATGGCCTACGTCACCAAAGAATCTAAACCCAAAAAACTCAAAGATGTTGCCTATTGTTTCTGATTATCCCGATGTTTTTCCCGACGAACTTCCTGGAATCCCTCCCGATCGTGAAGTAGAGTTTAGGATCGATCTTATTCCTGGTACTGCTCCGATCGCCAAAGCACCATATCGCCTAGCACCAACCGAAATGAAAGAATTAAAGAAACAACTCGACGAGCTTCTCGAGAAAGGCTTAATTCGACCAAGTTCATCACCATGGGGAGCGCCGATACTTTTCGTCAAGAAGAAATATGGATCCATGTGTATGTGTATCGACTATCGAGCATTGAATAAAGTCACAATCAAGAATCGTTATCCACTCCCTCAAATCGATGATCTCTTTGACCAACTCCAAGGCGCAAGCTTCTTTTCCAAAATCGATCTTCGATCCGGCTATCACCAACTCAAAGTTCAATCTGAAGATATTCCGAAAACTGCTTTCCGAACAAGGTATGGACATTATGAGTTCACGGTCATGCCATTTGGTCTCACTAATGTGCCAGCCATGCTCATGGACATGATGAATCGAATCAGCAAGCCTTACTTGATAAATTTGTTATCGTATTCATCGACGACATACTCATTTATTCTAAGTCAAAGGTTGATCATGAAATTCACCTCCGAACCTTACTTGAAATACTAAGAACCGAGAAGTTGTGCGCCAAGTTCTCAAAATGTGAATTTTGGCTTCCTGGAGTACAATTCCTTGGACACATCATAAACGTGAAAGGTATTCAAGTCGAACCCGCTAAGATTGAAGCTATCTCTAAGTGGGAAATTCCAAAGTCGCCAACCGAGATCCGAAGTTTCTTAGGTTTGGCCGGCTATTATCGAAGATTCACTGAAAACTTTTCTCTTATAGCCGTTCCTTAACCTCTTTTACTCGCAAAAACATCAAGTATGAATGGGGAACAAAACAAAACGAGGCGTTCGATATACTTAAACAAAAGCTTACCCAAGCACATATACTGGCGTTGCCTGAAGGTACTAAAGATTTCGTTGTCTTTAGTGATGCGTCTCATTCCGGTTTGGGATGCGTACTAATGCAACGCAAGAAAGTGATCGCCTACGCCTGTACACAACTCACGATCTAGAGTTAGGCGCCATAATATTTGCATTGAAGATACGGAGACACTATCTCTATGGAGTAAGATTTATCGTGTATACCAATCATAAAAGTTTGAAACACATATTTGAGCAAAAAGAGCTTAACATGCGTCAAAGACGTTGGATGGAAACTCTAAATGATTACGACGGTGAAATCATCTATCACGAAGGCAAGGCTAACGTTGTGGCCGATGCCCTAAGTCGTAAAGAACATGAAAAGTCGAAAAGAGTCCAAGCGTTAAGATTAGAACTTCAAATAGATCTCATAGAAAAATTCAAATCCGCTCAAACTCAAGCGATCAATGAAAACAAGATTTCCGACGAAAAACGCAACGGCACCATTGACTCGCTAGTCAAGGGTAACGATGGTATTCTTAGAATGGGAAATCGGGTTTGGGTACCAATCGTTGGGGACTTGCGTGAGAAAATTTTGAACGAAGCTCACAAGTCTAAGAATATGATGCACCCCGGTAGTGACAAAATGTATCAAAATCTCAAACTGAACTGCTGGTGGAATGGAATGAAAAAGGACATCGCTTCGCATGTGGAAAAATGTTTAACTTGTTTAAAGGTCAAGGCTAAACATCAAAAGCCTTTGGGATTGCTCCAGCTACCCGAACTTCCCGTATGGAAGTGGGAGTTAATAACTATGGATTTTATCACCAAACTCCCAAAGACGACTCGACAATATAATGCTATATGGGTCATTGTGGATCGATTAACAACGTCTACACACTTCATACCCATCAATGAGTCGTATTCAATGGATAAACTAGCGCGAATTTATGTGAACAACATCGTATAACAATAGTTATCACACGAGTATTCAAGCCGCACCATTCGAGGCGTTATATGGCCGAAAATGTAGAACGCCCGTGTGCTGGTCTGAAACCGGAGATAATCAATTATCTAGACCCGAGATAGTCCAAGAAACCACTGACAAAGTTCTACACATCCGAGAACGATTTAAGACGGCACGTGATCGCCAAAAAAGTTACGCCGATATCCGTTGTAAGCCATTAGAATTCAATGTTGGTGACAAAGTTCTTTTGAAAGTCTCGCCATGGAATGGCGTAGTACGCTTCGGCAAGAAAGGAAAGCTAAGTCCTCGATTCGTTGGACCCTTCGAGGTACTATAACGAATTGGTACTGTTTCATTACGTTTGCGACTACCCGAGGAAATGAAAGGGATACATGATGTGTTCCATGTTTCAAATCTACGAAAATGTTTAGCCGACGAATCTCTATCGATGCCTTTAAAAGATGTAGAAATAAACGAGAATATGAAATTCATTGAACTACCAATACAAATAGAATATTCGAAAACAAATGAATTAAAAATACGAATGTTGAAAATAGTGAAAGTAAAATGGGACTCGCGAAGAGGGCCCGAGTATACATGGGAACTCAAATCCGAAATGAAAAAGAAATACCCCCACTTATTTTAACGAACCAATCTCTAGGACGATTTTTATTTCAAGGAGGGGAGGATGTAACATCACGAAAAATTCGAGTTAAAAACGTCAAGTTTCCAAAGTCAAGGGAACAATCTACCAAATTGCAAACTTCAAGGTTCAAAATGAAAATTCAGATTTCCTGACCCATCGCGATACGCGATGGATCAGAAGGGAAACCCATCGCGTATCGCGATGGGTTGTCTGACAACATGACACGTGGTATGCCACGTGGACACACGTGGCATAATGATCGCCACGTGTCCCGCTACGTTGCCACACGTGGCACACCGTTCGCCACGTGTCAACACGTGGCACAATGCCTGCCACGTGGCTACACGTGGCAGGTCTACTCAGTGACTGGCCAAGCCTACATCGCGATACGCGATGGGCTAGGCACAGGGCCATCGCGTATCGCGATGGGCTCCTGAAGTTGCCTATAAATAGAGGCGATCGGCCTCTCATCCAAACCATCCCAAAACACAACTCTCATTTCTCTCTTTAAAATATCCACTCTCTCTCTAAAAATTCCTCGTAAAACGTGCTACCCCGAACCTCAGTTTCCGTGCCCATAACCTCGTAGTTCGTGCCATAATTTCAACGACGTAACCAAGTAAGAAGGTGTTACCATTCCGATATTCCCGACGACTCACCTCGTAAAACGTGCCGAAGTGTGGGGAAGTTTTTGTGTCTTGTAAAGCGTGCCAAGAAGGAGTGTTGATCGAAGAGCCTTGGAGGAACAAAGCGGCGACGAAGTGCTGCTTGATTTGTATAGGGTTTGATAAGCCAACAAAGGTAGGCATAATGCTCGAATAAAATAATAATAATAAAATATTAAAAAGGCTTAAAACCCAAAGTCGTGGAAATACTTGATATCTCGATAAAACAAGAGAAATAATTTAACAAAGAAAAGGAAAAGAAAGAAATATATGTGTGTGTGTGTGAATATATATAATTCTTTGTTATAAGTATTATTTAAGTAATAATGAGTATTCTTAAATAATAAAAGAAAAGAAAGATATGTGTTTCTTAAAGAAGAAGAAATGTAGGGTTTATATAAAATAAGGTTAACTATAGGTAAACTTATAAAAGAAAAATATGTTTTAAAACTAAAGGTTTAAAAGAAAGAAATTACTTTTTAACTAAAGTTTCTAAGTAAAAGAATATATAATCGAGGTAACGATTGTAAAGACTAAGGTCTTAAGCCGGATTGTATATCCAACTAACAAAATATTATACTCGTACTATAGGTGTGAGATAGCAACGGGAAAGACCATCGGGCGGTGTTTGAAGCTGATCCAAATTGAAAAGGTGAATACGCCCCAAACTTTACAACTTGCTTTTAAAATGAGTCAAACGTGTTACATGAAAAAGGTTTACATGAGACTACGTGTCTCTAAAACATTTATAAACAAAAGTAAAAGCCTATAGCTCAGGCCATCGTGTACGTTTTTCTAGACTCTTACATATGTGGTATTACGCGGTGTGCGCATCGCACCATACCTGGTCGTATTACGCTTTCCTGCGGGGAGCACGACCATGTGTATACGCACAGTACTTAACTAAGTTGAACGATGCGGTGTTTATTGGGGTACGTAGGTAGAGACTTGAGTTTGTAAATAGTATTATAACTTTGTGATTCCTAAGCTAATATGGGCCGAGGCTTGCGTAACCCTCGAGGGGTAATAAAGCAAAATAAAATATTTTTAGCGTCAGCATATTCACCAGCATTCGTTGCTGACGTATTTTCTTAACATTTTGTAGGTAAGCAAGATTAGTGCTTGTGAAGGTGAAGCGCTCAAGAATCCGATGGCTCGGATATTTTTGTTAAAATTAATATTAATGAATGGTGGATTTGTAAAACTATAAACAAGTAATCTTAAATGAGACTTTTGTCTCATCTTTTGTAATGTAAATATTTACAACCTTAATCCACATGTTTTATAAGTCTTCCGCTATTTAAACCATAACTCTGATTTATTTACAAATTTGGTACCAACTGTTGGTCGCACTCCCAGGCCTTAGATGAGGGTGTGACACACAAACATCTATTTTAGCTAAGTCTCATAAGCAATTTTACCCATTTTGTCATGTTGCAACTCATGTATCAACAAACAAACAACAAACTAATCCTTCTCATTTTTTGCAACATTCCTATTTCATTTGATTATCAATTTACACTTTATCAATCATCAACCTGTATATCATTTCATCAATCTATCTGGTAAATTAATTAGTACTTAGCTTGTTACTTTATTCAAACAACAGTCTTTCGAGTTTCATGTTTTATTTCTAACATGCATCCTAAGCATCAAACTTTACAAAGATGTGACCATATTCAACATGCTTATATTATTTAATCAATTAAACTAACTAAGACAAGATACCATTTCTTATCAACAACATTAGCACTTAATAAAACTCAAAAAAAAAATTCATACAATAAAGTTTTTATTATTAGCAAGTTCTTCACATATTAACTCATTTTAATTTTTAACATAACTATCATACTTATGAACATGTTTAATTAACCTAACATGAACATATTCACATCAAACCTCAAGCTTCAAGCTAAGCACAACAACACTTTGAAATCATCAACAAGTAAACTATACCTATTTTAATATCACATAATAATCAATCAAGAATGCTCACATGAACCTTTAAACATTTATATTTAACATTATATGAGTATGTGTATGTATGTTTATGTATGATGTGATTTTATACACATGCATACATACTCGCGGTTTTGATCACACACATACACATATTTATCAAACATCCCCTTTTAATCATTTTGTGTGTTTGTGTGAGCTATTTTAATGTTGAATATCAAGGATTTGACAACAAGATAAGCATTCCTACTACTTGATTACCTTAGGTTTTGGTGGGTTTGGGGAAGATGATGATGTTCTTGAGGGTAGGTGCTTGTATGGTGCTCCTAATCTTTCTCTAGCTTGGCTTTAAAACTCCATGGATCCTAAATGCTTTGACAATAATATAGTGTAAGTGAGAATGGTGGTGGGATGGTAGGTGGTGGTGGCCGTGGGTTATGAAGGAGGAGGGTAGGGTGGTGAGTTGGGTGGTAGGCTTGATGTGTAATACCCTAGGGGGGTGTTTGGTAGAGAGATTTGAGGGTGGAGAATTAGGTTTCTATTGTTTGGGAGAATTAGGCGGAGAATTGGTTTTCTCTGAGAATTGGGTGTAGGCAAAAAGTAGAGAAATCCAATTCTCTCCATTTTGAAGAGAAATGGAATTCTCTCTGTTTCTAAATCGCGTCTCTGCTCTACTCCGTTCGCGTATGATGATGATGATGCTCCGACCGGCGATGGTGATGATGATGCCGACGTCCGGCACGGCGGCCGACGCCGCAGCCACGTCCGTTCGCGTCTCTGAGCCAAAACGAAACCCTAAATCGCGGTGTTGATGTTGCGCGGCGATGATGATGACGCTCTACTCCGTTCGCGGTGTTGCGACGCGTCTCTGAGCCACCATTTCTCCACCATGATGATGCCGAGGCGGAACCCTAATCACGTCTCTGCTCCCGTTTCTCCACCCATTTCTCTATTGTACCAAACAAAGGAAATGATTGTCAATTCTCCACCCATTTCTATTTCTCTCCAATTCCATTTCTCTCCCATTTCTATTTCCATTTCTTCCCATTCTTTTTCTCTGTACCAAACACCCCCTAGGTGATGTGGTGGCACAATATGGCTTTGCCAACACACAAGATCGGTAATGATGGGGCTAGGATGGTTTTGGTAAACCATGGGAAGGGTGACCGGTTTTGAGAAAAAAAAATGGGTGGATTGGTTTGGGGTTGGGTTGGTTAGTGGGTGTTTAAACAATAATCTTATGTTTCCGTTTTAACGTCCAATGAACATTAGCTAATCAAACGAATCCCATTTCTAATAATTTTTGTCAGACTTTGAACGAAATTGGATTACAGGTAATACAAGCCTAAGAAACTAATTGTGGGAAATAGTTGATTTCGGGCTCATACGGTGTCCTACACTGGCTTTTGTTCGCTTATTTTCAAATTTTCGTGATTCGAATCTTCTAAAATTAAGTTTATATACTATCTCTAATATTCTAATCTAAATTTTGATTTTCAATACCATTTAAGCATGTTTAGAATTTTATCCGTTTTTAAGTCGTCACCCGAGATCATTTTACGCAGTGTACGCTACGCGACAAAATTAGACTTTTCAAATTTAATTAAATATATCTCAGATATTTGTGGAGTTTTTGGACTAAAATAATATCATTTCTTTATTATATTATTTTATTTACGTAATCATTGTTACATTAGTTTTTGTCGATTGTCACACCTCCCCCCCCCCCTCTTAAAAAAACCTAACCCCGATTCCGGAAAATCTAAACCCTCTAAAAGCATATCCCTAAAAGCTAAATTAAACCCGAAGGCTAAACCGAATATTTTTGGAATGGGTATGCTAGATAAAAATTTTGGTTTTTTACTTTTTAATTTTTTTCGTTTGTTTGGTTATAATTTTTTTTGTCGTTTTTAGAATTTTTTAAGGGTTTTTTTTTCTTTACAAAAATGATGGGATGTAAGCGTCACATGTCACTACACATAGACTAAGGAAGTGTGCACTGGCGGATGGAAGCATACTTGAGGGGGGGGGGGGGTATACACCCCCACTAAACCAACTCCAACAAGCTTAAATATGTTGATCAATTCATAAGTGCCCCCAAATAAAATTCACACATGCCCCCTTAGAAACCCACAAAAGGCCAATGAAAAACCCAAAAACAGAAACTTTAATCCAGTGATTGTCTATGTACGAAACTACGAATGACTGGTAGCAAAATGATTTTATTATTGACATTTTCTTTCATTCTTTGATTACCTCTATTGATATTCCTTTAATATAATTGATTTATATAAATTTACCGATGGTATTCGCTACTAGTTTTTTTTTCTTCGAATTTTAGTATTACATGATATCCATTGTTTTAGGTTGTTTGTTCTACACACACACATAATATATATATATATATATGATTGATTTCTTTTGAGAACCGCTTTGAGTTTTAAGAACTCGAAAGAACTCAATGTAACAAATTTTTTTTTTCAAATTTTTTTTCCACATGTGTAATACGTAACTGTAAGTGATGTACAATAAATTACGGTATTCTTTTACACACCGTATCGACTTTTTACACATGTGTAACTAACGTTTAAACTTGTGTAATTATCAAAAATACTTATTCTCTCTCCTGCTTCATTTTTTAATTACATTTAATCTCAGCCACATATTTCATATCATTTAATTAAATGTGTGGTCCAAAATTGAGTTCTGAAAGTTCTTAAAACTCACCATGGTTCTCAAAATAACTCTCCCATATATATATATATATATATATATATATATATATATATATATATATATATAGAGTGTAACATCCCGAAATTTACTCGGGTTATCAGGAAATAAATAAAAGAATAGGAGTTGGTATGGGTCGGGCTAGTGTCGGGTAATGGATGTGGGTTATGGACTTGGATTAATAGAAATGGGTTAAATGATAATGGGCCTTAGGTCCATGGGATTTCAGGGATATAAATATCCCCTAAACCCAAAATATCTTTCATTTTTCACCAAACTCCCTAACACACACACCAAGCACACCCAAAACCGCCGCCGGCCGGGCCGAGAAAGAAGGAAGGATCGAGCGAGGTCCGGGTAAGAGAGAAAGATTAGTGGTGATACCAAGATAAACGAGATCCAAACAAGCTCAAAAGGTATGATTCTTGATCTTGGAAGTTTAAAGATCCGAGCTTTTAGTGTATAAACGACCAAAAATGGTCGGGAAGTGTAGTGGGTGGTATTGAACCCTAACAAGGGTGTTAAAATCGCCCGAAATGTTGATCAGAAACCGAAACAGCGGACATCTGGGCAACTTCGCCTTCATCTGGGCAACTTCGCCTCCATCTGGGCAACTTCGCCTTCAAGCGATGAACTTCGCCTTCAAGCGATGAACTTCGCCTGCAAGCTAAGTTCGCCTGATGACAAGTTCGCCTGAGGTTTAAGTTCGCCTGATGACAAGTTCGCCTGATGATAAGTTCGCCTGAGGTTTAACTTCGCCTAAAGCTAAGTTCGCCTGAGGTTTAACTTCGCCTAAAGCTAAGTTCGCCTGAGGCTTAACTTCGCCTGAAGCCAAGTTCGCCCGAGGGTTAACTTCGCCTAAAGCCAAGTTTGATTAGAAAATAAATTATCAAGCGATAAGTTAAAGTAAGCTAATACTAGGCCACCAGATTAGATCAGACGAGTATTGATACGTGTAACTTGTACAGTCAGCCGAGCTCAGATAGAGAAGGGATTTACAGCTATCAGAAAAAGAAGCAGAATTCAGGTGAGTTTCTAGTCCCATTCCTTGTTATGTTTTCGGGGCTGTGTGCATACTCGATGTGTTGTTAATACATTTATCCTAAGTGATAAGTGTATGTCATATGTGATATGTGTGATAGATATGAATGATTGTTTGTCGGTACGCGAACGATCTTCGGATATTGCGCGTACTGTCAGGTTAAAAATAAAGGTACGAATATTATATATCGTAGATGTATGAATATTTCAAATGAATACTTGTCGGGGCGTGAACGATCTTCGGATATTGCACGTAACGACAAGGGGTATGGTTGTTAAATGAATGAGGTAAAGAATGCCTAGAGTGTTCTTATGTTATAATGTAAGTATGTGTATTTAGGTACACAAATGGCATGTGAGTTCTACGTTCGACATAGTAAGTTAGGATGGCAAATCCCTCTAGCTTCTGTCGGACATAGACTCGGCTGGTGATGGCGTAGTTAAGGACTGCGAGCCTTATACGTGAAGTAGATGATATATGTAAACGTAGATAAGGACTGCGAACCTTATACGTAATGTAGATAGGCGTCAGCATAGGAAAGGACTGTGAACCTTATACGTGCTGTATTTGTAGCATAGGGGAGGACTGCGAACCTCGTACGTGCTATGAATTAGGTTGCAACATAGGGAAGGACTGCGAACCTTGTACGTGTTGTGGATGTATTTCAGCATAGGAAAGGACTGTGAACCTTATACGTGCTGATTTTGTAGCATAGGGGAGGACTGCGAACCTCGTACGTGCTATGAATTAGGTTGCAACATAGGGAAGGACTGCGAACCTTGTACGTGTTGTGGATGTATTTCAGCATAGGAAAGGACTGTGAACCTTATACGTGCTGATTTTGTAGCATATGGGAGGACTGCGAACCTCGTACGTGCTATGAATTAGGTTGCAACATAGGGAAGGACTGCGAACCTTGTATGTGTTGTGGATGTACTATGGTATAGGGAAGGACCGCGATCCTTGTACGTACCATAAATGGTGAACATAGGTAAGGACTGCGAACCTTGTACGTGTTCACGACCTTGAGTACAGGTACAGACGGTGAACTATGAACGTACTCTCGGTAGACTGAGGTTAGTAATTGTAGATATGTATGTATGTATGGTAGCAAGTATGTATGTAAAACAGAAGGGTAACTAGTGAAGTATGGATATGTATCTACGGATATGTGTGTATGTGTATGTATTGTATGGCGTTCGATTAACTAGAACTCGCTCAGCGTAGCTGACTTTTAGTATGCACGCAGGTGAGCTGATTATAGAGTTAGCATGAGGATGACACACGGCATGGATTGAACGGCTGGCATCTGAAGAAAGAAGTAAAGATGTTTTAAATATAAAGTTTTGTGTTATGGTATCAAAGAAAAGATTTAATGTTTTGTAACAAATGATTGATGTTTTATATTCCGCGAAAAGTTTTAATAAACTCTGATTTGAAGAACTGTGTTTATGAGTAAATCCGACGCTAAAGTAGGGTCACCGGGTTCAGGGCCTTACAAGTTGGTATCAGAGCATAAGTTCGAGAGATTTAAGCATCCTACATGCTTAGACTCGAACAGAGAATGGGATTTAAGTAAGAAAGGAAAGAAGATGCCAGTTCAAGAATGCCATGTGTCGCTCAAGCAAGATCAGTAAAGGTAAAGTGCATGATTAAATGATATATGTTAATGAGAAAGGAAAGATATGTGAACGATAAGGATAGAAGTAATTGATTGTTTGATGTGACTAACTTCTTAAGTAGAACCAGCACAAAGAGACTCATAAAGGGAAGTGTATAGGACACGGAAAGCAATGTGATCAGCTAGTCACAGCTGGCCACTGTTATTACCTGTTAGCCTTGCTATCCTTGTACTATACAGTTCCTTGAGTAAGGATGTTTGTGTTGTCCCTTTTAGAATACTGATGGCTGGGGCTGGAGAATTTGTGGGAACTGGGGGTCGCACTGGACGTCGTGGCAGGCCTCGTCTTGTCCGGCAACCCTCGGTAGAAGAAGTTTCCCACACCGAAGATGAAGGGAGCGCCGCTGGAAGAGACCAGAACAACAACGAAGAAGTTCAACTTAGCCCTGCGGTTCAAGCAGCCATTGTTCAAGCTGTAGTTGCTGCTGTGAAGAACCTGAATCCCAAAGGATCTGCTGGAAGCCGTGAACGAACCGTTGAAGGGGCAGGTGGTAACCCAACCCCAGAACCAGAGGAAGCCAATGAGGTGGATCCACGCAAAAAGAAGGCAAGGCAAGAGGGGTTCACTGCTTGTGAAAAATGTGGGAAGAGACACCCCGGAGAGTGCAGAAAGGGATTAGGTGTTTGCTACAGGTGTGGAAGAGCAGGACATTCCTCTTGGGAATGTAATGATTACCATAGGTGTCACAACTGTGGAGGATGTGGGCACCTAGCAAGGGATTGCAAGAAGCCAAAGGGAGGACATGAAAGAGAGAAGAGTGCTTGAGGTTTAACAGATTCCTCCGTATGCTTAGAGAAGCCATTCAAGAAGGCTAGATGCTAGCCATAAGTATTAAATCTATGTGTAACTTATTGATGACTCGATGCGTGTTGATTTATGTTGAAATTTAGACTGGTGTTTATTAATTATGGTACAAATTGTCTGAATGCATGTTAGTCATGATAAATTGACGTGTTGTGATAGAGTGTCGACTTAGGCTTTAGCATTAATGTGATCTAGGACAAAGCCTCTTGAAGGTCGAAACGAGACTTGGTACATTGAGGGCCTCATGGACAAGCTACCTTAAATAGCTAATACACATGACCACCATTCGATGACTGCAAAGTCGGAAGCAAGAAGGGTAACACAGAAAACGAAGGCGATTCAATAAAGCGTGTAAATATAAGAAGTTTTCCTTTTATAGAGAATAAGTTAGGTTTCGGGGACGAAACCTCTTTAAGGAGGGAAGACTTGTAACATCCCGAAATTTACTCGGGTTATCAGGAAATAAATAAAAGAATAGGAGTTGGTATGGGTCGGGCTAGTGTCGGGTAATGGATGTGGGTTATGGACTTGGATTAATAGAAATGGGTTAAATGAGAATGGGCCTTAGGTCCATGGGATTTCAGGGATATAAATATCCCCTAAACCCAAAATATCTTTCATTTTTCACCAAACTCCCTAACACACACACCAAGCACACCCAAAACCGCCGCCGGCCGGGCCGAGAAAGAAGGAAGGATCGAGCGAGGTCCGGGTAAGAGAGAAAGATTAGTGGTGATACCAAGATAAACGAGATCCAAACAAGCTCAAAAGGTATGATTCTTGATCTTGGAAGTTTAAAGATCCGAGCTTTTAGTGTATAAACGACCAAAAATGGTCGGGAAGTGTAGTGGGTGGTATTAAACCCTAACAAGGGTGTTAAAATCGCCCGAAATGTTGATCAGAAACCGAAACAGCGGACATCTGGGCAACTTCGCCTTCATCTGGGCAACTTCTCCTTCAAGCGATGAACTTCGCCTGCAAGCTAAGTTCGCCTGATGACAAGTTCGCCTGAGGTTTAAGTTCGCCTGATGACAAGTTCGCCTGATGATAAGTTCGCCTGAGGTTTAACTTCGCCTAAAGCTAAGTTCGCCTGAGGTTTAACTTCGCCTAAAGCTAAGTTCGCCTGAGGCTTAACTTCGCCTGAAGCCAAGTTCGCCCGAGGGTTAACTTCGCCTAAAGCCAAGTTTGATTAGAAAATAAATTATCAAGCGATAAGTTAAAGTAAGCTAATACTAGGCCACCAGATTAGATCAGACGAGTATTGATACGTGTAACTTGTACAGTCAGCCGAGCTCAGATAGAGAAGGGATTTACTGCTATCAGAAAAAGAAGCAGAATTCAGGTGAGTTTCTAGTCCCATTCCTTGTTATGTTTTCGGGGCTGTGTGCATACTCGATGTGTTGTTAATACATTTATCCTAAGTGATAAGTGTATGTCATATGTGATATGTGTGATAGATATGAATGATTGTTTGTCGGTACGCGAACGATCTTCGGATATTGCGCGTACTGTCAGGTTAAAAATAAAGGTACGAATATTATATATCGTAGATGTATGAATATTTCAAATGAATACTTGTCGGGGCGTGAACGATCTTCGGATATTGCACGTAACGACAAGGGGTATGGTTGTTAAATGAATGAGGTAAAGAATGCCTAGAGTGTTCTTATGTTATAATGTAAGTATGTGTATTTAGGTACACAAATGGCATGTGAGTTCTACGTTCGACATAGTAAGTTAGGATGGCAAATCCCTCTAGCTTCTGTCGGACATAGACTCGGCTGGTGATGGCGTAGTTAAGGACTGCGAGCCTTATACGTGAAGTAGATGATATATGTAAACGTAGATAAGGACTGCGAACCTTATACGTAATGTAGATAGGCGTCAGCATAGGAAAGGACTGTGAACCTTATACGTGCTGTATTTGTAGCATAGGGGAGGACTGCGAACCTCGTACGTGCTATGAATTAGGTTGCAACATAGGGAAGGACTGCGAACCTTGTACGTGTTGTGGATGTAATTTCAGCATAGGAAAGGACTGTGAACCTAATGTTTATAAAGAACGCGTACCTAATGTACGATAACTGATTATTGTACAATAACCCACCCCTATATATATATATGTGTGTGTGTGTGTGTGTTTTAGATGCATTGATTTTATCATTTTATATTTCCATTAATTAAACATAGTTAATCAAATAAATTATTATTATTTTGGCTCATTTTGACCGGCCTATTTTAACCGTTTTGATTGGTCGATTATTTGCTTATTTTGAGTTGTCCCTGTTTTGCCCTTCACTGATGAAAAGTCCTGAATCGGCCACTGAAAGTGTGTATTAACAACATGGTCCGTCTATAATAACTGAGTTACCGCTTAAAGAGATGCTATGAAAAGGTTTTTTCTTCTAATGGAGCCAGTGATAATGAATCTGAATAGCTACAGATAGTTAAATCTGCTAACTGACACCCTTTTTTCATGAAGAATTTTATTGGTTTAACTTAAAAGTTGTAATAGTTTTCTAAATTGTAAAAGGAAAGTTATAAAAGTAAAGTTAAATAACGTGCTGAGTTTGATTTTAAAATATTATAATTGAAGTATTTGATTTGTGTACACGTTTTTAAAAATGGTTTACATTCTCCTTCGTGGTATATTCGACTATTCGGTAACACCTTATTTGGTAAGGGTGGGGGTGTGATAACATTTTAAATAAGAGAATATAATAATATTTTTTAAGTCGCACTTCGTTTCATTAATAGTTGCATACATTTAATGATAAAAAATAGGTGTCACTTCGTTAAACAACCGCTTTCATGTAACATTTTACATCAAGCAGTTCTGAGTTCTTTACATTAAAAGTGAAATTTACTACACATAGTTACAATAAAGTAACGTGAAAATTTAACCGACCTCACATGTTTGTAACTTCATATGCACAATGCATGTTATGGTTTTATGACGGAATTCGTTAAATATACTTAGAAAATATCAATTATTACATGTTAAATTATAATAGATGGATCAAATTAAGTACTTAATATAATCTTTATAAACGGTTTTGAACTGTATATTGCTTTTTTGTGGCCGTGATCGATTCTCGAAAAAACATTGTTGTATCTCTTAATTTAGCTGTTACACAAATAACTTATGTACTTAAAAGTAGAGTTAACTACACAAATGACTCGGCCTCTCAAGTTATAATGAGGTAGAATGACCTATTTATCTAAAGCTCCTGGATTCGAGTACCCTGACGGGTAACTTGATCTTCCAAAGCCGAGTTTGCTTCTTGAGCCTGGGCTAAATCATCTTTTTTCTTTTGAGCTTTTGCCCGAGCAGCTTCAAGAAGGGAATTTTGCTTTTCACAAGCTTCCTTCCATCGACGAGCAGAGGCAGCATTGCGATCTTGTTCACTTTTGAGGGCGTTTTCCGCGTCGACTTGTTTCCATTTAGCAGTATGAGCTGCAACACGGTGCTCCTCAGCCTCTTTCTTCGCAGCCTCAGCAGCTCGACGAGCTTCTCCCACTTTCCCGCCTAGAGTACGCCACTCACATAAGACTTCCTGACTACCGGCTAAAGCATTAGCCAGATGATAAGCTACATTTGTATGAAGGTCATGGCGGGAAAGGTCACGCTGATATGCCATCTCAGCAGGTGGCGCACAATGTTCGACAAAATCCATACAAGTCCCAGGATGAGAAAACCGGGACCCATTAGTAATGTCCCACGGAGGGACAAACAGATCATGATTGTCACCCAAGTTAGTATCCCCGTAGTAACGGGAACCCGAGGGTTTGAAACGAGTTGGGGTTGAGAAAGGTTGTTGTGGAGGAGGTCGAGGAGGAGACTCCTCGGTCCTGAAATCCTCCTCATCAACAGCAGGATTGTTCTGCTAATCATCAGCATTACCCCCAACATGAAAAAGATAGTCAAAGCGAGTATCAGTTTCAGACTGGTTGTTAACTCCCTCTGTTACAATATCAATTGGCGGTGTCGGCACCCTATCTTCTATAATAGTCTCAGTTGGAGGGGAGGTCGGCCGATCTTCCGCAGTAATGCCACTTGGCGGAGTAGGCGGCTTGTTCTCCACCTCTTTTTCCGGAGGAGGAGATGGTTGCTTCTCAGTTTGGGGAGTTGGGGTGGGTAACTTCTCAGATGCGTCTTCATCAAAGATTAATGGATCTGCATAAAAAGTTATACTCAGATGAAAACATCCTAAAAAAGTATAATGCTTAAAGATAAACGCATACCTTCTACAGTATCAATGCGGTCCGCAAGACTGTATTGGGGCTTCTTAGGGCGATGAATTTTTCGTTTTTTCTTCGACGGCCCCGCCTCAGTCTCCGCAACCTTTACATCCGAGTGACTTGCTTGAGAAGTTAGGAAAGCTCTCTTTTTATCCAACTCTGCTAATAAAGATGAGACAGAGGAAAATTCAGAAGCATCCTCATCAGAGTCTCCCTCCTCTTCGGAAGCAGAAAAATCAGAAGCATCGCCATCATCATCGCTTGATGATAGAATGGTGATCATCCCGTCGGAAGTAATGGCATTAAGGGGAGGAGGGTTTAGAACATACGCACCTGTTTCAAATGTGGCATTTGAAATGATAGGTTCAGCTCGAACCCTCTTGGGAAAAAGAAATTGAGACTTGGTTTTTTCAAGGATAGGTTGGTCTCCCGCATCGCGGATACTCTTACGGACACAGCCTCTATCCTCAAAAAGAGCGTTAAGCATAAAGCTCCGACCTGAAACAATGGAAGCTTAATCATAAAAATATTCAAGGAAGAAAAGGCAATAAAAGATAACTTACCTCATTCAGGTTAACAAAAATGGGTTCCATAAATTCCGCCGGTCACAAACGGCTCATGCCTGCCCACACTAAGGCTTCCTCTGGCAAGGCCCGCATAGGTGTTGGCTCCGTAGTAAGAACACGGTACCACTCACGACCCTCGTGAGCAACCGTAACAACGTCTGGAAGAACGGAGTTCACTGGGCGACGAACCATGGCCAGAGGAACCACGTCCTCAGAAATCCAAAAAAACTTGTTCCGCCAGTCTTTGGACACCTTTTCAACTTCATATCCGATACTCCAATCGGAAAACCCTTGACATGTATACCAACCATTACGGTTAGTAAAACGGTAAAAAACCGGAAATCGGTCAACGTGTGGCACCATGTCACGTGCTATGCATACAAATTCGTAATGACGAATCCGCATCATAGCACAAGGATGCAGTTGAGATAAATGGATCTAAGCGGCTAACACTTTCTGGAAAAATTTCGTTATAGGAAAACGGAAATTCCCATAAACAAAGTAATCAGCATACACAGCCATTTCCCAGGCGGTGGGAAACTGGTTATAGAACCAGGGGAAGGAAACTCCGGTTCCCACTCAGGTGGAATACCATAAGTTTCTAGTAATTTTTCATACTCCGAGTAACCCCATGAAACTTCTATTTCATCAACTTCAGTCTGAACGTTCGACATTACAAATGGAATTGAGTAAGATAGAAGAAAGATATATGAAAGGTTCAGAGAAAACTAAGAAGATAATCAGACGAAAAGAGTGATAAAACTTCGAATAGAAAGAGTCTCTCCTTATTTATACCCATCGCAATTAATGCGATGGGATACGAGCAGTAGAGAGAGAAAACCATCGCCCAATTAGTGATTGCCACGTCACGCGGGAAATTCGAAAAAGAGAAAAAGTTGCACAGTCGGGTAGAGTGACAGCCGTCAAAAATGTTCCATCATCTATTCACGCGCCTGCGAGTGGTCAACTTGTCCTTTTTTCATGATTATCCATACCAACAGAAGATATTTTTTACTTAACTTCAAAATTCAAAAATCCCCAAAAAACATTAAGTCCAAAATTTCACCCGCATAAAGACTTCACGCGGAAGAAACACTGGACTGGGGGACTTATAGAGGTAGGGTACTAAAAAGACCCAAATACCCGTAAGTACCACCCGCGTGTCACAGAAGAACCTCTCATATGCCATCCGCGGGACATATGGATCACTCGCATATCATGGTAGAGGAGGAACATCCTCATACCACCTGCGGAAGTATCCTGGCATCCTCAGAGGTCATCCGCAGGACAAGACATCTGTCCGCCAAAATGATCAGAAGGCAATGCCAACGGGACAGCTGTCAATAACTAACTACACTCTAGAAGAACGTCCACGATTGGTACTTGAGGAATACGTGACTTACCAGCCAATGAGCAAAGGACATCTGGCCAGGTTGTTATAACCATGCACATGGCCAGGGTGCAATTCGTCCTATCATTGGGCGACGCATGTCCAGGTTGTTATACCCATGCACATGGGACGTATAGCTCAACCTATCATAAGAGGACACGCGTCCAGGCGGTTATCGAAGATCTTCTAGAAGAGGACAGCTGGTCCAATCACCTTCCCACATCCTTTGACTATAAATACCTTGTCAAACGGTATGAGGTATTCATTCACTCACTCATATTAAGACTGCACTTAGTCTGTTTACTTCGGTACTTTCTCCTTTACGAACGATACTGATTCTCACGCCGGAGGGTGGTTACAGGAAGACCCCCCCCCCCTCTTGTCCTTCTGTAACGAGACTCACGGTGTCTGTTTTGCAGGTTCTGGTCACTGGACTTTGGGAAGTTGTACTCATATCGTATTAGCAGTTATCGTATTTTACCCTGTGGACTCATTGAATCTAGGACCATACCCGGGATTAGATCCGTGTTTCTTCACATACTAAACAAAATTACAATAAATAACTGAATAACATAAGTCATGTATATAAAAATCATAGTTATAAAACATTATTTATATATTTATGTTTATAAAATAATAAACATAAATTACAATTATGTTTGTCTTTGTAAAAAAAATTAATAAATAACAAATGAGTTGAACATTCAAACAACTCGAGCTTGAAATAAAACTCACAGGCTAATTAAATTTAAATTTTATACATGAAACTCGAAACAAGACAAGCTAAACTTAAAACATCATGAGTTAACTAGCTAAAAGTAGAGGTACTTATGACGTTAAACCAGTTTAAACAAAAAAATAAATAACAAACTATTGGCAAACTGCTAACTATAATCTATGAAAACACAAACAACTGGGCAAGGTTGGCTGAATCGGTGTTTCAGAGAGGTCGGCTTTACGATTAAATTTTGACTATTTGAACCAGTTTTTTAATCATTATATTTTTATTTTTTTAAAAATTGTTTGCACTAGAAATTTAATACATAAACATAACTATCTATACTATACATAATGCACCATTTATTGGCAAATTAAAACACTCATTTTTAAATAATTTAAAACATTCAATGCATAAGGTACATGTCTATGTAGGATACACTTGTCTTTTACAAACATAAAACCCACGTTCATTTGATTTTTATCAAAATAATAACTTAAATTTTGTTAATTAAGAAAATAGTTATAGCTTTGATCTCTTATGATTACCACTTTTTACTTAACTTTATTTCTTTTGGTTTCCTCATATATGCATCATAAAAATAAGATTAAAATTTTTTCGAACATGCCTATTTAAACGTGTTTATTTTTGTTGACGTTTCAGTATAAATTTTTTGCAAAACAGATGGACGGTTTAAAATGTACAAGTCATTACTGCATGAAATTATGCATGAGTGTACAAATTTCTAAAAGATAAAATTTACAATCTCATGTTTCATTTAATTACATATCTAGCCCTTTATCTTTTTTATAAAAAAATAAACAAACTTATTACAATTCAAAGTTTAAGGAATACTTACAACTTTGATCTCTTATTATTATCTAAATATTAAGCAACTTTTTTTTTATATATATGTTTTATAAAAATATGATTAAAAAAGCTTAAATTATATAAATATCAAAATAATCAAGACGAATTTAAGGTTGAGCTCGGATTGAAGTTTGAGTCTAGCTCGAGCTAGGCTTGTCTTGCTAACAACCTTTACGTATTGTTTCCCGTTGCATTGCACGGGCACCTAACTAGTAGAAAGTATATATATATAAAATAAAATTAAATGGCTGGTTTCATGCTTCTAAACCGGATGGTTAAACCGTCATCAAAATCATACCGTAACCTGAAACATTTAGATTTCAAACCTACCAAGCCAACTAATTTATATGACATGATCGATTTTAACGACTGGTTTTTGTTGTTTGTTAAAAAAATAAACATCCCTCTAAACTCGAACTTAAAAAAGCTTGATCTATTTTACACCATCACTCTTATTGCCATAGAAGTAAATTGGCCGGGGTAACTATATATCTTCTTTGAAAATGACAATTTGAACCCATACTTATCATGAGTTATTTCAATGGCCAGCATGTAGGAGACCTTGCCATGTTACCGTAAATTCATAGATATCATGACAACTACGTCAATTTATTTTAAAGTTAAAATCAAGTGCATATGTTTTATGTATTACCCTAAATTCATTGATATCATAACTACACCAATTTTTTTTAAGTAGATGTTCATAATTCATAATTAATAAGTATATTATACAGTAACTTTTAAATCAACATCTTAATTTTATTGTCATAAATTACTCTATACTTTAATATGTATAAGTTATATTAGATTAATTACATCATCTCTTACAATGAAGTAAAGAAATAGGCAAATCTAAAATACCAAGTATTTATGTTTTTGGCATCATTTATACAATTCAAATTGGATTGGTCACAGTGACTAGAGTAGCTAATCGAATCTCAAGAGCCGGTAGGTCAGTAAAGAAAGAAGGCAAGTGATTACGACTTTCTATTTTAACATGTTATTTTTCTTTAACTTTAACGTTGCGTTCCCAAATTTTTAATCGAAAGAAAAAAAATGAAAACTTTTAATAAGTTCCCTCCAAACTTTCCTTCTAATATGAATGGATTTGGAGAGAGAGTAAAATCGGTTCCTAATGTCTTTCAAATTCTTTCATTTTTTTTTTTTTTTTTGGCCCCTAATCTTTCAAGTTATATTAAAACAGAATTATAAAGATTTTATTTCTACTGATGAAACATAGATATTACATCAATATAGCAGGTAGGCGGGCAACAAGCTGCGCCGCCACCCCTTTCTGAATTGCAAACCCTAACCTGCTAAAGACATACCCCTGCCCCTTTGGAGTCGACACATTGCTATGCACAACCTTTTGGACCCTGGTTAGAAAACGGATAGCTTCCGGTGCCAAGGAGCCAAATGTATCAAAAGCCAGAGGGACAAAAACATGTTGGTTCTCTTCGCAGGCTTTAGCATGTTTCTCCACCTTCTTCGTTTCAGCCCTTTTTATTGCTTGCCCGGCTACAAACCCATTATCCCTCAAACCAGCTAAGGGAGATACCCCTGTGAGGTCAACACAAGCGTGTTTTCCCCCGGCCCAACCAAAGACGAGCAAATCTGCCGGTCGTAGAGTGGATCTCCCTTCCGTGGGGTCTGTAAGGAAGTTTACGGGGGCTTCCTTTTTAGCTGATATCCCAGCTCGCCTTAAGATGTCCCAAAGAACGTCCCGCACCCAATCATGTCGGTATTTGAACCCAGGCATCTCCTTACAATGAACCGCATGCTCTCCGAATTTATCCAGGCAGGCCTTACGGCAGATCGGACATGTTTCGTCTTCGGGGTACATTGGGACCATCAAACGGTACTTAAGAATGGCCCTATACTCGACCGCAGACATGCTTTGGCCCAAGCCATCAATCGGGATAACGGTCAGAAAATCTTGGGCATGAGGACCTTGTAAGCATTCAAAAACCGCCTTCTGTCGGGGGGACAATCCAAAAACTTCTCCCAGGCTCTGAGCGATTTTTCCAAAAAGGGCATTCGCCAAAGTTTTTTGAGGCTTTGGTGGGGCGGTGTCCATATTAGAGAAACCGCCAATGTCAAAGTCTGGGAGAGCGCCATTTAGGCGTTCCAGGGCCTGCACGTAGTCTGGGTCCAGGTCGACAACTCCGCTGTTCCTTAAGATGTAATTCTGTAGCTTCCAAGACTGAGCCCTCGACGCTACAAAAGCGTAAACCCCGACATCATGAGCCGAAAGAAGGCCTAAACCCCCTAAGCGCATCGGTAAAGATGCAAGTCGCCACTGAAGATCACCAAAGAACGGGCCTCCACATACAACTATGTCTTCGATGGCTTCTCGTAGCCCCTTATCAAAACAGGATACCGCATCATCCATCATATGGGGGTGGCAGGTTCGTAACCCAAAAAGCAACTTAGCAACCCCCATGCAAGACCTAAGCAGGAGGAGTTCGCTCTGGGGATCCCTAAGGCAAGGCAAGAGTTTCATAAGATCAACCGCACGAGATGCTCTCCGCCTCGCCAACTCCTTAATAAAGTAGGGATCTCGACTAACAGCCCCTCCAAGGAGCTTTACCCCTCTCTCTGGTCTACCAATCCCACTAGGGAAGAGCCCATCTTTGACTTTCACCCCGTTACACGTTGGCCAAAAAACCTCGGTTTTCTTAATATTAAGTTGCAGCCCCAATGATGGCCCTTCCGAGTTGATAATGTCTAGGGCTTTAGCGACTTCGTTGGCACCACCAATAATAGTCCCATCATCCAAGTACCAAGCATGAAATGGGAGGTTACAGTCATTTTGTACCCGGAGAACAAGAGGGTGTAATGCTAAGGCAAAGAGGAGGGGGCCAAGGGGGTCTCCCTGCTGAACCCCAGTAGTAGCCCCTATACAGTTATCATCAACGTACAACCTAGCCGGCTGGGCATAAAGGAACTGGACCCATTCTTTCATTTATTTCAAACTTGGAAACATTAAGTCAAATAATATATTTTGTCCCTCACTTTCTTTTCTCTCGTATATTTCATTTCTTTTTCTTTCTTCTCGTTTATTTATCTCGAGAGCAGAGCGATCGCTTTATGTAAATATCTCCCCCCCCCCCCCCCTCAATATTGCTTTATTCTTTACCTTGTAACTAAACATGTAACACTAACGTTCAGTTTAGTTTATTAGACTGATCATAACAATTTAATTACTTGTGAATATAATATTTTTCTACAAATAAATCTCCCCTTTTTTACTTTTTGTCTATATTTGGCATTTGAATAGTAGGACGCAAGTCAATGAAGTCATACAAAGTTACAAACAAATATACTTTCAAAGGTGGGACCCGCCAGAAGATTTTAATGTGGTCAAAGAGTCAAACCGATCATTATTGTATGTCCATGAGGACTATGTCCCTATATGGAGTATATAATATTCGTAGCATGTTTTCTTGCCTCCCAAATTTTATGATAGCAAATTAAATAAACAATAAAGTAGCACTTCTTTGTAAATAGCAACATTTATATATCATAACCGTAGCAACAAGCAGCTAATGCAGGGACAAAGATCAAAATGGCCCATCAACCAACCATATTTCTTAGCTAGTACGTCAATTCTACAACTAAAATGGTCATTTTAAGAACGGTCGACCGGTCGTTTATATCTGTCGTCCGACGATTTATGTAATCTTGACACGTGTTCTCAAAACAACAAGATTTGTCATATATATCTTGCCGATCTATTATGTTGGCCGACTGATGAATTCCATCAACCGATTGATCTAATCTGTCAGCCAACTAATCTATTCGGTCGGATATTTCTGAAAATGATTAATTTTTAAAACAAAGGGTCGGCGGAATAGATCAATCAACCAACATAATAGATTAGTAAGATGGCAGATCTTGTTGTTTTGAGGACAAGTTTCAAGATCTTGTTGGTTCCATAAATCGTCGGACTGCAGATTTAAACGGTCGGTCTAACCGTTCTTGGAATGGTCATTTTGGGTATTTGTATAGTTAGGGGGATAGTTAAGAAATGTGGTTGGTCAAATAGACTATTTTAGTCATTTCCGATACTGAATTAGTATTTTGAGAATGTGAAATTCTTAAGTTTACTATTCATAATGTTTTAATGACTTATGTTGTCTTGGATTAGGGATCTACATATGTAGCCTTATTGAAGGCAATAGCATTACGAGCTAACCAAATTGACCAGCGCGTAGAATACATAATTGTGAACCGTAGATTTTTTTCCGCCTTTACACGATAAGGCCAATGTATAACCAGCCAAGAGATGATTTACGGATGGGCTTTGAGAGAAACCAGTTTCACTCAACAAAGACGCGCGCCTCCTTAACGTATGGACAAAGCAAGAACACATGATTCGAAGATTTAATAAGTTACGCAAAAGTGAAACAATATGGAATGTATACTTCACTAATAACTAAGTGGATATAGGGATTCTATTTTGTATGAGATGCCACATGGAACAAACCACTTTAAAGGGATCCGTTTCAAAACAAAGTGGTATTGTGGAAGTGGCAACACACAATGCACATACGATTAAACACGTAGAAAACCATAAAAATATAAACGATAAACACGTCATAAGAATTTTGTGTGGTTTAATCCTAGCGGAGACCTAAATCTACAGGCTGCGACTAAGTTATCATTGCTTACGTGTTGATTACAATTACATACCACATATATAAATAGAGTTGGACTAGGGTATGTAACTTAGTCAACAAGGAATAATAAACGGGATTTTAATAAAATAATTAAACCCGGCCCAATGCTCTATCTTGTCGTCTCAAACCGAAAGTCCAAAAGCCTTCACAAATCCTAACAATTCAACCCGAGAATGTTATTGCCGTGTTCATCGGGCTCAATGAATTGGACATTCGCTGCCTTGGGGATTGGACTAAGAACGAATGTGCAGGAAGCAAATTCTTCAATTAAATGAACAGAGTAAAAGCAAGCAAGTATTGACGGGTTTCATGAGTATTAGATTTTTGTCATGATTAAAAGAAATTTATAACTAAAAGATAAGTATGCTCATGGATTCCCATGAGAAGCAACTAAAGTTTACATCAAGCATGGATTTCTTCACGGAATGTCCAATTAACCATTTTCAAAGTCAAGAAGAATAAAGGTGACATGAGAAGAAAATAACTATATAAAAATTAGAATACAAGTACCCAATTTAAACATGATGAAAGTAATTATGTGTTATTCGTTATGAACATGTTAGGACAATTTAACTCATAGTCATAAATCACAATATACGTGAATCACGCCATGGTTAGTTTGGTACCCGCCACTGGTGAACCGCGCCAAGGTGTATAATAAAATTAATGTTGATAAAGTTAAATTATAAAAGTATCACTGCAATGTATGCATGTCACTGGTAGTCTGGTATCCGTCACACGACTTATAAACGTGCAATTAGTTTTGATGATTCTAATTGAACGAGCGTTTAGTTTTGACGATTCCAGTTAAACGGGTGTTTGGTTTTGAAAATTCTAGTTAAATGATGTTTCGTTTTGAGATTCCAGTTAACGTGGGTGTAATGATGTGTGAGGCTCCAAATGGTGAGATGGCATGGGATCGCATCTTATTTAAAAACCATAACACGTTGTCTAATAAATGATATCATTCAAATTCTAGGAAATTGTCTATCGTGATAAAGTTTGAATGATGTAACTATACGTTGTTAAATTCTATTAACTTACTTTATGCTAGTTTCTATTTTAGCTAACATCTTGCTACTAAATTTTTAATGATAACTTACACACTTTTCTATGGCTTATTATAACAATTACGATAACACCTTAGCACCACACCACTAGACTAAACGCCGAATGGTAATTCTAGACCTTTTATAAGAAAATTTTCTTAATTCCCTGTGCTATAATCTTACAACATGATCTTGGATTTATCCATAAATTTGTTGTATTTTAGCCAAACTTTCCATTGTGTAAAAATACGCTAAATAAATAATAGTAATAATAATAACCATTTTAAAATAAAACAAATATCTTATTTATTGTCGTCCAATCATTTTGATCATAGATGGAATGAGAAAAACATAGTTGCTTATGTTACAAATAAAATACAACCAAAAATAGTCCAACAAAAACAATGAATAACATCTTAAGTAAATAAAATACAACTAAAAGTAGTCCAACCAAAAACAATGTATAACAACTCAAGTAAATAAAATACAACCCAAAATAGTCAATAGGCTGAAATTAACCATCTCTACCACAAACAAGTACAACATACTGCCAAAGTTAAAAGACTAAATTTAACCTTCAAATCAAGTTATGTAAATAAGATGACTTTTAATAAAAGTTTGTTACCAAAATCTAAACTTTTGAACTCAAATGCTTGAATCGGTTGACATATATTCATGAGGAAATCATGTTGAACTGAAATCTCGAGAGCTGTTGAGGAATGGTTGAAATTACCGGTCCATACCTCTGCACATAAATCAAATTTACCATATATTAACATTAAAAATTTTAATTAATAATGTTACCCGTCTACAAAATCTTATAAAGACTAATAATAATATGTACCTGAACATTATCATACAGCTCAAAGAGTGGTACAGCAAGAAGTTTGAGATTTTTGGGCACGGCGAAGTACTCTCTTTCCGATAAGTGTACGACATAAAGTTTCTTGCATTCCTGAATCAATATATATATATAAATAAATTGAAAAGAAATGTTTTGTATAATAAGATTTATATGTACATAATTAAACAAACCTTGGGTTTTGAGATGTGTGGAGGGCAATATGGGTACATGATAGTTTCAAAGTTTGGCCTCCACCATACAGCCACACACTCCCCAATCTGCAAAATCACGAACCGATGTATAGTGGGCACATAATTAACAAAAATATTATGATAATATCAACTTGAGGCAAGACTTTCTGTAAACATTGTAGTCACATATTTGCAGTACTTCTATTAGTGATACAAACGAGCCGAACCAGTCCGCTCGTGAGCTCCATGGGATTGACTTGCTAAAAAGCTCGAACCGACCCTGGCTTAAACGAGCTCGAACCAAACACGAGCCTTAAAAGAAGCTCATTTAAAAAACGAGCTTGAGTAAGCTCACAAACCTAAACGAACCTATTATTTATATATATTTCAGTTAACAATCTAACATTTAAAAAAACTATTATTATACCTAAATATAAGATAACATGACAAAATATATTTTATTGTAGATATAGATACCAAAATCAAAAACATAAATCATCATCATCATCGTTCTCAGTATATCCCACCAATAGCAAAGCTATGGTAGGGTCTGAGGAGGGTAAGATGTAGACAGCCTTACCTCTACCCCATGGGGATAGAGAGGCTGCTTCCGGTGAGACCCCCGGCTCGATAGTAGTTTTGCATCAAGCCTTGGACATAAGGCACATAGCACTCAATCATTGGGACGCCGGTTGATTGGTGCATGTACCCTTGTCTTTCGGCTATCAACGCCACCACATGATGCCTGATTAACCTTCCATCACTTTTAACGTTATTTTCACGAGATTAGTAAAATAACGTCAAAACTAGTGCAATTTTACTTTTGCTCACCCGAGGGTTCACACATATATACATTATATGCGCGCACCGCAAGCAGGGCAAAAACAACTAACAAGAAATAAATAAACCAAGCCCGAGCGGAACTCAAGCCTGAAACGCTGCTACACACGAGCCCAACTTGAGCTTAAGAAAAAGACCTCGAAACAAGCCGAACTCGGGTTCTTGTAAGTTAAATGAGCAAAGCGTGCCAAACTCAAGCTTCAAAAACTACTCACGAGCCTAAGCTTCAGATATAGAGCTTGAAATGAGCCAAGCTTGAGCTCTTGTAAGTTAACTGAGCCAAGCTCAAGTCCTCAAGATCACAAGAGCTCGAGTTTGGCTTGTTTACACCCCTAAGTTTACCATTTCATCAGGTTTCACTCAAATCATGAAAAAGAAAACGACAACATTGCCTCATTTCATTGCATTTAGGTTACGATAATGGTTCACAAATCTTAGGCTTCCGCTTGCAAAATGAAATAAATTTTTTTCATAACAAGAACATGAGAACAAAAAATTCAGTAAAACTAACAAACCTGCCAGTTAGGTTGCATATTAGGGGAATTAGCAGCAAGTTTGCTTGACAATTTTCTTTTCAACCCTTCAATTTCTGCAAAAAACAATTGGAAATAAATATACACGAGTCAATTTTGCATAAATAGATTTATATATGGTCAATTATAATTGAGTGAAATGCAATACCGTTTTCTCCAGGCTTCAGTCGACCACCAGGAAGTTTACAGAACGTGTTTCCGATTTGCAGAAGTAGAATATGAGGATGATTATGCTCTTGCACCTGCAAGTTCATGAAACATTTTAAAACATGAGTTACATATATAAAATTATACAAAGATTGATATAATGGTTTACACAAAACAAAAAATCCATTCTTATTATGTAGAGGTGTGCAAGAAACCTACTGAAAATGAGAAAATAAAAACTAACACCATAATACTTTGCAAATTTTGTCCCTTATTATTCATTCTTATTATTTAGAGGTGTGCAAGAAACCGAAATAAGCGAACCGCGACCAGACTAACTAAGATAACCAAATCCAATAAAGACCAAGAGTTTGGTTTTACGTTTTTTAAAAACAGATTTTTCAGTTCACTTTCGTTTTGCGATCAAACGAAAACCAAAAAAACTGAACCAAACCGATTGGAACTGGAAAAAAAACAACTTTAAGTAATTTATAAGGAATTAATGAATGATGTAGCCCAAAACTTTTAGGTCCAAATGTGAAACAATCAATTAATCCGTTTCAGGCCTAAATTTCACTATTTTGAGCCTTTTTATCAAAATTTTCAAACCCAAATAGCAAAACCGAAAAAAAAACGAACTAAAACCAACGATGCACACCCCATATAATGTGTTGTGTTCTCTTTCTCTTTTACTTTTAGTATTTTTGCAAGACTGATAATTTGCTTGAAATAAGGAGACAGTGACTATAAGTCAATACTCAGTCTATCAGTCAACAAATCAAACCATTTATCCCGCAGTAAACACAGGAATGATAAACACAACAATAAGAAAATACATCAAAATGCACAATCATAACTTACCAGTAAGATTGCTTCAACACTGGTCCTCATACCTTCCTTCATATAGCTGCATAACCAAAACGTTTATTCACTTCATCGCCTTTATACAACCAATATAATAACAAAAAATCACAAAGCCAGGGTCTTATAATTAAATCATGAGTTACATGTTATAACAACTTTCAACTATAATATCTATATGAATATCATGAAGACAAAAAATCCGGTCATTAATCTCATTCTCCACATCCCGATAGATCCCAACAGGATTACACTAATTCAAACTTAATTCATTCTTCCTTCATTTTTCTTAAACAAAAACTTTAACTTTTAGCATTTTAAATTTTGATCGTAGAACTAAATAATCAGATAATATAGGGTGGCAATTTCTGACACAATACGAAAATAATCAGGTTTTGATTTTGCAGGAAATCATGCATATCTAATCCTTTTAAAAAACGGGTCGATTCAGGTTGTCATGTAGCCTGTATAACCCGTTTAGTTAAACTGGTTGGCCCACTAACCTGTTTAATCCATTTTACAAACCAATCAATCCGATTAGCACGTTTACAACTTGCTCATTACCCACCAACCCGCTAACCCATTTGACACGCTTAGACAAATGAGCTAAACAGTTCGTATAGGTACACTATTTAAGTGTGTTTGGATTAGGCGTTAGGGTTGATGTTTTATACACAAAAAAAAAGAATGGCTTGGACTCGGGTTAAACATTTCAACCCCCAACGCGACACTATTAATCCCCCAAAGTCAAAATAATCAAATATATATTCAATTATTATATAAACATCCAACTTTTGACCCTTCAAAACCTCGAATATCACATCCATGTTTAGATTAATTTTGCTAAAAGTAATTGTTTGGTTATTTAATTTACAAGTGAAGACGAGTATGTTTCAAACTTTCTTTGTTTATTTAGATACACGAAACCGAGGTTGTAAAAATTGCACCTAGACTAGTTGTCAATTAATCGCTATTCCGTCAAAATCAATCAAAATTGAAATTTTAATATGTAAAATATGGTATGTATATATATGTGTATTTGATAAAATTACATATAAATTCCAAACCACTTAATCCCTAGTCCCTACCCCACTGCCCGACTAGAACCCAACGAGTTCTGTCGAAACCTGATTAACCCACCCAAAAAAACCGTGATAAATTTAGGGTGGGTTTCGGTTCTAGATTTAAAAGCATAAACCCCGTAAAACCTGAAACTTTAACTGGAAGAACATCCCTAATTTTGAAAACTAAACATGATAAACATCTTTCTTATTTTTTTATGGTCTTCTTAGATATTCGAAACCCGAAAAGACCATTAGAAATTTGGGTCAGGTTTCAATTCTAAACATAAAGTTATGAAACCCGAAACTTAAACCCAAAGAACGCACGAGAACTAAACATTTGATTGATCCGTAATCACACACACAAAAAAAACACTAGAACAAAGAAACCCAATAATAATATTACAAAAAAAAAAAAAGCGTACTTGAGTTTCATACGAGCAAGACGATCAGCAACAGAGGTGTCTTTCTCCATTTTGGGTTCTTTGGTGCCGAAAGAGTAGCTTGATAAAGGGTATGTGTTTACCACTGACGTATTCACCATCTCTCGTTCGATCAAACCCTTGCTTGATGATTTCCAGGTTACACACTTTCTTTGTTTTCGGGCTGTTTGTTTGGAGGAGTCAAAATGAAATTAATAGGGACAATATTAAGGGTGTCAATTAGGGAAAATACCTAAATGACCCATTTGAGAAAAAAGACAAGATTTAAAAAGATTTGAATCCGTCTGATTTAAATTTAATCTGTTTTTCCGTTCTAAATTTAAATTGAATCCGTCTTTGCCTCTCCAAATTTTAAATAATTTTGTCTTTCCGGTCTAAATTTTTAGAAACTTTTTTTTGTTATTTTCTATAACACTTTTTCTCTCTCCTTCTTCAACCTCTCTCTTCTTTTTTTCATCATCATCTTCTTCTTATTCTTCTTTTTATTTATCATATCCGACGATTTCTAGTTTCCGACTTATCCGTGGAGAAAGATTTCGATAAACACGGAGTGGTTTCATCATCAATTTCGTCATCTTCATCATTGTTACAGAAATCATAGTAATAAATGTCGATCAACAACGAGAAATCTTCGAAGTTAACCTTTTTTCGTTAATGGGTTTCTTTTTATTGCCGGTGATAAAGAAGAAAATATGATGATGATAAAGATGAAGGAAAAAAATGAAGAGAGAGGTTAAAGGAGAGAGAAAAAATGTTAGTGAAAAGGACAAAAAAGTTTTCTAAAAATTTGGACGAGAAAGACGAAATTATTTAAAATTTGGACGGAAAAGCCGAAATTATTTAAAATTTGGACGGGAAAGATGGGATTCACTTTAAATTTGGACGGAGCAGAATAGATTCAAATCTTTTTAAATCTCGTCGCTCCAGTCCAAATTTGTTGGTCCATTTTGGGAACATTGATTATTAATGGGTTATTTAAATTTTCTCTTTCTTCAAATGGGTCATTTAGGGAATTTTCCCTATTAATTAAGGGTGTCCATCATGTCGGGTTGACAGATTGCTAGGTTTTAGGTTGACGGGTGGGAGTGTTGAGATTCTTCAACCCAACCCCGATCCATTTGTTTATTCGTGTTGTGTCTACCCATTTAAATTCGTGTCGTGTTTCAGGTCACCCATTTTACGTTCATTTACGAATACAAGTAATACTTAGTAGCTTAATAATTACCTAAACAATCAATTACTCTTATTCATATAAAACATTTTAATAATTTGTGATAGATCTAGTTGTTTTTATGTATTTATCTCTTATTCCTAATTAAAAAACTTAGGTTCACGTATTTTGCACAAGATAAGAACAAACAAATGAAAATTATAAGAGAATAAACGGTTACAACTAATAAAATAAAATATAAAAATACTAGAAGTGAAGAGCGGATAAAAAATTAAAAAATATATGAAAATGTTAATAAATATATGAAAAATTATAAATCAAAGTATTTAACTATAAAATTAACATTTCTTATCCTTAAAATCAAAACATCAACCTCTCTAAAATTGTTAAATTAGTTAACAAGTCAATCCATTTTTTAACGGGCCGAGTTCGGGTTGACATGTCCAAGAAAACGGGTGGTGTCAGGCGACCCAAAACTTATATATTTTCGTTTCGGGTTTCGGGTCGTGTCAAGAATTAACAGCCCTAGACAATATAATATAGACACATAAAATAAAACGTTATACGAGAAAGTTAAATTTTGAGGTTATATTGTTTATATCTTATAATTTTATATTTTTTTAAAGTCGTTGTGAGTGGGTGAGAAAGAAAGGATATTGATAAAATATAAAACAAAAAATATTATTTAATTAAACATTAATGAGAAAAGCTAGTGATTTTTATTGTAATTATATGGATATGGAACTCTATAGTCCAAACCTCTATCCAAATCTATATAAGGGTAAAGTTAAAATACAAAGGACAACAAAAATGAGAAGAAATTCAGTCCATTGATCTTAGATTTGAATGACTGAGATTAATTTAATAAATAAATATTTAATGGAAATGACATGAAGGTAATAACTCATATTTGTTGACTTTCTCTCTCCACATGCAATGCACGTTTCAATTCCCCCGTCATTTTAAAATGTCCATAACTTTTTCATACGACATTATTTTTTTAAAAAAAAATTCACCATAATAATAAGCGATTTTTTATCTTTAATATGAGTATCATATTGTTATATAAAATAAAAATAATTTAATAGGTTTTTTAAATTGTGTTTTTTTGTTGTTCATTGTGTCTTTTAGTTGAGTTTTCATATGAATTGTTTTATAGATTTTGATCATTATATTTTTCAATTGGTACTTATATTAAAGACAAAAATTAAAATAAAGATTACGTCATTGTGTCGTTTTGTTCGTCATTAACTTTTAGTCATTGTGTAATACGTTCATTGTCTTTTATTCGGATTGACATATGACAAATTCATTTAATTTGAGAAAAATAGTATTGCGTTCATTACATATTACGTTCAAGTCATTGTGTAATATTTTGTTTCCATTGTGTTTTACGTTTCAGTCATTGTGTTATATATATTCACCATTGTGTCTTACGTTTTAGGTCATTGTGTTATACGTATTCACCATTGTGTCTTATATTTAGGTCATTGTGTTATACGCATTCACCATTGTGTTTTACGTTCCAAGTTATTGTGTAACATGTATTAATCATTGTGTTTTATGTATTAGATAATTTGTTGTTATTTGTCATTATTTTTACATATTATTATTACACAACGGTGTTATTAGTATTTAAAAATCATAATGATGAGTTGAAAGACACAATGACGAAAAAACACAATGACAAAAAAAGACACAATGATAAGCAAAAAGACACAACGGTGTCCGAAAATACACAATGTCGGAAAAAGACACAATGATAAGCGAAAAGACACAATTGTGTGCGAAAAGACACAATTGTGTGCGAAAAGACAAAATGACGAAAAAAGACACAATGATAAGTGAAAAGACACAATGGTGTGCGAAAAGACATAATGACGAAAAAAGACACAATGGTGTACGAAAAGACACAATGGTGTGCAAAAAGACACAATGATAAGTGATGTACATAAAATTATACATCTTTTCGGCATCAAATAATCTCGAAAAACTGCAGTTTCTATTAAATAACATAGCACAAAAGGCTACTTATCATAATAAAATGTAATTTCAGGTGAAACCAAGCCCCAAACGAAGAAACAAGCGAAAAGACGAAGAAAAACGAAAGAAAACATAAGAAAAACAAGAAACACGCGCCCATGCCTCAAGAAACACGCCCCCATGCTTCTGAACACCAGAAAAGACAAAAATCTACAAGAAAAGACAAAATCTAGAAACAAAAGCACGGGGCCGTGCCTCTCAACCACGTGGCTGTGGATATCTGCCATAAAAGACAAAATGAATTTTAGCACATGTCACTATAAAACACGGGGGCGTGCCCAAGTAAGCACGGGGCCGTGTTTCTCGCTCCAGATTGCCTATAAATAGTGCTCATGTTGCACTCATTTGGTGTGCCTTAAAAAGAGTTATATCTGGTTTTCTCTTATAAAAACACACACTAACACTCACATAGAAGACTTAGTGAAGAGTTTGAAGGCTTGGAGGTCATCACAATCAACCATTATCATCATCATTAAGAAGGAAGATTCATCTACATTTGGTTAGATTGTTCTAGTTTAATAATGTGTTTGTTATCATCATCCATCCTAATGTTAATCACCATGCTCATTATAAGCTAAACTCCATTTACCATCTAAAATCTATGAAGAAGCTTTGTTTTACTTGATGATTATTTAAAACATGTGGTGTAGTCTAGTAAAGTACATGGTTACAATTATCATTTGATGAGAAATGTTTCACCATCTTAAATTACTAATTCAAAGTTGGTGATTGTCAATTATATTGGCAATCGTTCATGATCAATTCATGTTCTTGAAAGACAGAAATACTTTGATACATTATCGAAACATGTATCCTTATATTGTACTTAGAAATGATGAGATATAAGTTATGATGTATTTATCTAAGTCTTGGTAATCCGAAAATGGCTTTGCTTAGGATATCATGCTAGTTTAAGAAATCATATGTTAACAGAATGTGTAATTATAACATATATAAATCAACCAAGGGGAGGTTGTGTGAGTTAACTACAGCCACCCGAAGTTGTTAGAACTGGTATTTGAGAATCGAAGTCAATCCTAATCTTGCTACTTTACGAAACTACTTTCCAACTTAAATTGACATTCTTGAGGTAACATGACATTAGGAAAGGATGGACTTTAAAATGCGCATGTTACCTCCCTTGTGCCAAAGATGCTCACTTAAGGCTTAAAGAGCTATCTATCATATATTGCTACGACAAGTTTACCACATGTTTGAATATTAATTATCAATGCTAAAACGGAGTGGATTATTGATATTAGATGGTAACCTTCACATAATTGAACTACTCGTTTAGAATCTCTCGTTTTGGTCACCTATATCTATACTATATTAAAATGTATATAGGATGGGCAAAATGGTCTTTTTGCCGAAAACTCTTAATTTTAAGAGGTACAAGTAGTTAATGCTAATGTACAATATGATGAAGCACAAGCCCTGAACACAATGGAATTTGAAATCCCGCATGCGCTAATATCAACGAGAAACCCAATGAAACTTTGAAATGCCGCCCATATGTGCATCCTTCTTCTCTCTCTCACCTAAGCATTTTCAATTTCTCAAGTATTAGAATACCGTATAAATGGAGATGATGTTAATCGACGTCTCTTATGGAATCCAATCGACCGCTTCTGGTAAGTAATTACTCCTATGAAAATTGTTCATCAGATTAGTTTGTTTTATTTTATTTATCAATTTATTGCCTAAATTTCAGTTTAAGTTTAGTTTTAAAGTGATTTCACCATTTTAGTAGCTGGGGTTCAGATTCCAACCTTTCCAAATTCAAAGAACCAAACACTCAAAGTAAGTGTATTTTGGATGGATAATTTAACTCAAATCAGAATATATGAACAGATTATCTGATTATTGATTACACTAAATCAATCCTAATAATCTTTTACTATAAAGCAATTTTTGAGTTAGCAATCCAAATCTTATAACTTTAACCCAAGTATTTCAAATCGTCAAAATCATATCGCTTTTATCCCAACATCAACAATGTTTCTTCGTTTATAAAAGGAGCGATTTTAAAAAGTTTGAGTTTGGTTTCAGTCAAAACGGGTTTGAATCAAAATGACCATATTCCTCTAAATGTTTGACCAAACGGTGAAAATGAGTCAAGCCACTTGTAAGCTACTCAAGATGGGGTTGCTAAACCTCAAATAAAGTCGAGCTTCACTTATCAAGCTCGAGTAGGCTCACAAATCCAAGCGATCCAATTATATATACAACTTTTTTTTGCCATAGAGGATGAGCATGTTTTTTTTGGTTTGGCTAAAGAAAGATGACCACATGAATGCTCGGCATGCTCTCAATTCTACTAAGGAATCAGATCAAAACAGTAATAATGACGCGTATCAATGAAATGGATAAATGATGCAAGGTATTTTTTGCATTTTTGCGGGATTGGATAGAGATGAATATACGGGATTGGCATTTTTGCACCCAAGATGTAAGGTAATTTTTCAAGCTAAATCGGATTTGTTTGGTTTAAATAGTAAATATATTATTTTGAATGTGCAGATATAAAACATTTCCTACAGAAGTAGCAGCCATCTTGTGATGTCAAATTTTCCGTGCTTGCTGATCATGAAAGTGTAGTGAGTATGTCATGCTATAATGTTCTTTTTAGATAATATTAAGTCCATTTTAAATAAATGTGGTAGCTTTTACAATCAAATGGTTGTAACTTATAGAGAAGATGGGACCCAACCCAACACATACCATGATATTATATACAAATAATTAACCGGGATTAGGGGGTGTTAAAGGTTAGGTTGGTGAGTCCAACCCGACACACACCTTAACACGATTTGAATCCTAAATCCATTTGTTGTTTGATTTTGACACCGACATGATCCAGACATTTTTTTGTTCCAAACATGAGTAACATAAAATTACTTTTACAACAAAAGATGCATAGATGTATATTAAAGAGTTTGATTTTCAGTTTTAGTTATTATTCTATAACTTTTATATATGATAATTTATAGAAGTTTTAAATCATCCTCCTAATAATGAAATATATAAAAAAACCAAATTTGTTACGGATTGACCAGTCTGACCAGACCTGTTACTCAATCTGACGTGTCACGGGTTGACCCATTAACTGACATGACACAACGCATTTTGACCTGTTACCTAATCTGACGTGTCACGGGTTGACCCATTAACTGACATGACACAACGCATTTTGACCTGTTACCTAATCTGATGTGTCACGAGTTGACCCGTCAACTGACATGACACGACACATTTTTACCTGCTACCCATTCTGACTCATTTTGGGTCCAAGAAAACCTGAATGTGTTGAAACAAGCTTCTGTGACTGTTATATTCTGGTTTAAAAAATATTGTCAACAGTTGACTTTTTAGTTAGTTAAGGTTACTTCTGAGTACCTCTAAATAACCAACTAACTACTTTATTTTTGTATAATCTTTATAGGATTATGCCTACTGAAAGTCCTATTTGATCTTGCGTCTCAAATCAATTCTCTTAATAAATTTGATTGTTTGGACTTATGCAGAAAGTAAATGACGCAACAATAGTTTCACTAATTCCAACTCGGGTTCCAGCTCCAACAAGTCTTAGGTGGTTGTTGAATCAGCATTGAAATGCGCTTCACTTGAATCTTTTAGTTGTGATCAAGATACTGGCTAAGTTAAGGTGAGCGTATAAATCAGGTTATTTGTCTTCCAATTGTAATATATAAACATATAATCTAAATTCTATTTTTTTCGTTAAAGGGGCAACTCAATATATATATATATTATGAATTAGTTGATTTTGTTATGAACAAAAGAGTCAAATAGGTTAAAAGTCACCTAATGCATTTAAATGTATATGATGTTGATCATTTATTTCAAAAGTTACAATATTATTTTTCATATATATTCAGTCAGAAGTTCTGAACCCATTCATCCGTTAGCTTGTTTTGCCACATCTACGAGTCATTGTACTCTAGATGGTGAACTGTGTTTCACGGGTCAAACAGGTTCAGATAAGAACAAGTCGTTTAAAAAAACATCATATTAGTTTAGGTCGTTTAAAAGAAAACAACATTTTAATACATGTTGTTTTGAAAACATCATTTTAATTCGTGTTCAGGACAAGTTAGGTTGCGAGTAAAACAAGTTCAGGTGAAACAAGTCGTTTTAAAAACATGATATTTGGTTCGGGTGAAAACGGATCGCTAGCAGAGGTTGTAAAATTCAAAGTAAATATACCATTTTCCCCTTTGTAATGTGAAGAAACGTGGATCGACTCACTGGTAGACGATCTACTTTCCTCGGGTGTGATTATGCTTTCTCACCGATGGTTCTCTGGGATCTGGATTCTTCCACCTACAAAATGAACAGCACCGTAAACTTACCCCTCAGAAAGGGACAGAGGGTCCTCTTTGGGGTAACCCTCCGGTGTGAGAATAAGAATTTGTAGGAGAAGATAATAATATGAGAGTAAGGAAATTGGAGTGTATTGCTTAATATAGCTGAATACTGTGTAATTGGATGTGATTGTCTGTCTTCCTTGTGGAGTTGATGTGGTATTTATAGTGCTAGGGTTTCCACTGATTGGGCTTAGACCCAATAAGGGCCTTGTTGGCCTCCTCCAATTGCTTTGCGCCACGTGTCCTCTGGGACACCTGGTGCTTTTTCATTGGTTATAATCACGTGGTAGCACATGGGTTTTGCTGAGTTGTCCACCTTTCATTGGCAGCTGTCAACATCAGCATATTCTTATTCCTTAAAAAGATACCTTCTGGAAGGTTGTCTGACGTGCACAATCAAGGTTGCCCTAATCCTGATTTGGATAAGGACGAGGTTGATTATGTGCATGTGTGATATGCGCCTATCCTGAGGATGCGCGAGGTCTTCTCTTTATTCTCACGCTCAGATGTTTCATGCGCAGATGTGATATGCACAAGCATGTGATATGCGCCACGCGCGGATGCGCAACGCGCAGATGCGATATGCGTGAGCATATGTGATGCGTGGGCATATGTGATGCGTGGGCATATGTGATGCGTGGGCATATGTGATGCCTGAGCATCTGTGATGCCTGAGCATATGTGATGCCTGAGCATGTGATGCCTGAGCATGTGATGCATGAGCATATGTGATATGCGTCATGCGCATAGGTTTTGGCTTTGTGCCTTCATAATGTCTTGATTTCAAGCCTCTTGTCTATATCTTGTGGGTTGACCCGCCTCGCTCGGTGTTGAGGCGGGTACATACCTCTTCAAGCCCCCCCAGTCTAATGTGTGTCTTGTCTCGCGCGAGCGAGGTAAGATAGATATTAGACTTAATAGTTTGCTCTTTTAATAGGGTTTTGTCTTTTTCTTCTTACTATTCATCGTTGCGCGAAATTCTATCCTTTTGGTTGAAAACGAATCGTCCCTGTACGTGGTTGGTTGTTGCTGACATGCGTCAGTGATGGAGACGTGTCAGACCTTTCGTGTGCTCGAGGTGCTACAGTTGCCTTTCGTGTCCCCTCACATAGTGTCAGGGACACGTGTCGCGCTCGCGTTGGTCCGTTCCTGCGAGTGGTGGCGCGTGAACTCTGGCAGCACCTGTATGGTTTCTTTTCGTGTCCCCTCACACAGTGTCAGGGACACGTGTCGCGCTCGCGTTGGCTTACACCTGCGAGTGGGGGCGCGTGAAGTCCGATCAGCACCAATTTTTCTCTCTCCTGGGCCTATAAAAGCCAGCCCTTAGAGTTTTATTCTTCATCTTCTTTGCTGTTTTATTCAAAGCTTTCCTTTCTTTCATTCTATTCCGATTACTTTTCTGCTTCCACATCTCTGTTCTTCAGAAGCATCCTTTGTACGTTTTTACAGTTGTATGTCTGATAGCTCAGACAACACAATCTCCCCCATCCATTGCCGTGTGAAATCGTTAGTGATGTCTACGTTGAAGAAGACCGGCAAGGGGAAGAGGGCTGCTGAGGCCTCATCGGAGGAGGTAGGGAGGACTAAGGCAGTGAAGAAGTGGGATGAGATCCCCTGCAAACTGAGGCAGGCCGATTTTGACAGCTTTATCGCCTCTCAGGGTTTTTTCTCTGAGTATGGCTGCATGCTGCCGGCGGCCGGGCAAACTGCGACGGACCCGCCTACCGGCTATATATCCCTTTACTGCCATTTTTTCACCCACTGCAACCTTCGTCTCCCGATGACAAGGTTTGTAGGTGCGGTGCTTAGGTTTTATGGGATTCATATATCCCAAGTCCATCCGTTTAGACTCGTGCGCATGACTCATTTTGAGTTCATGTGCAAATCTCAGCGCGAGGAGCCCACCCCTCGGCGCTTTCAATTTTTTTATAAGCCCAAGATCCAAGATTCTTGGTTCTCATTTATTCCTCGCAGTCAGAAGGTCAAGTGCTGCACTGTTTCATTCAAGAGCCTTCATGACTGGTCTGAGAGGTTTTTCTATATCAGGGCTGGTGTGATCCCCATCCGCATGACCATGCGCGCGATCTCTTCTGCGCCTGCGGATGTGGGTGTCTTCAAGAACCCAACTGGCGCCTGGGTTAATAAGTTGACCGCTGAACCATCCCCCGCCAAGAACATTTGCGAGGAGGCGCTAGTGGGGGTTGGTATGAGCAGTAGGTGGGCCGACAGCGCGACTGAGCCCGTTATCCAAGTTGACGGCTTGTGTAAGTTAATCTTATTGCCTTACTTCTGCGCGAATATAATTCGTTTTGCTGATATCATTTGACTTGTTTTGTGCAGTCAGCAAGGAGTATGTCCACGCCGCCTATGATGAGCATATGGAGGGTGGCTCCGTCGCGCTGGGCGCTGGGGAGATTGGTTTCCCCGATCGCTTCGATGACATGTTCATCCCTGTTGATCTGGGATTTGTCTTTGACAGCGATGCGCCTGGTAAGCCTTTGTATTTATGCTTATGCCTTTATAATACCAAATTTGGCTAACACTTCCATTGCACGTTTTGTAGATGCGCTCGAAAACTACGAGCTGGAGCTCGTGGAAGAGGAGGAGGAAGAGGAGGCACCCCAACTAAAGCGTAAAGCTAAAGGGAAAACTGGCGCAGGGGCCAGTAAGAAGCAGAAGAAAGATGATGCCCCTGTTGTTCAGGATCCTCCTACTCAGGCGAAGGGACTTGAGAAGACCCAGGTGTTTACCACCAAGTTTTCCTTGTCTTCCCTGCCTCAAAAGGTGGGCAGACCTCCTGTCCATACGAGGTATGGTACCGCTACCTCCTCCCTTCGCACGGTGGAAAAGGGAAGCGGCGTTGCGCCTGCTGTTTCCTCTCCGACAGGTATACTTTGCTTATCCTTTATGGTTCTATGAGCGCGATTCTGATAGAATTACTAATGAATCCTTGCTCACTTAAATGTTTGTAGAGCCGGCGACCTTGGTGGACCACCCTCAGGCGCAACAAGGTGCCGAGCCTGCGCCGGAGGTCGCTTCGAAGTCCCCTGTTTTACCCTCAAAAAAGGGGAGAATGGACTTCATGGCGATGTTTGCCTCGAGAACGGAGTTGCGCCAAGGTATGTATTGCGCTTTTATTTTCTGACTTTTTTCTCTTAGATCAAGTCATGAACCATTTCTTTTTGTTGATTTTTTCATAGGAGTCATAGCTGGCGTACAAGCTGCTGGCGGCACTCCTGGCGCCGGTGCCAGCGCCGTTGGTTCTGCTCCTGCTCCTGCAAGTGCTGTATCTCCCCTCATCGGGATTACTAAGGAGCAGAAGGCCGTTTTACGCGCCGACCTGGCGGCGTCGAGACCTCCCTCACCTCCTCCTGCGCACAACCCTCCTCGCGAGACTGATTTTGGTTCTAGGTCGCAGAAGAAAAGGCCTGTTTCAGTGGAGGATGAGGAGTTTGAAGTTGAAGACTCCGACGGTGGCCGCGCCAGCCCTGTAGCGCCACGAGGTTTCGCGGCGCCGTCTTCTCGTGGGCCAGGCGCTGACTTTTCTGCTTCATCCCCGCAGGTATAAGTTCGTTTTTGCTCCCTGCGCGGACTTCCATATTGGTGTTTTGATGACTTAGATCATTACTTTGTGTTTGCAGGAAGCCGATCACATTTACCGCCCGAGATGGAACATTACTGAAGACAGCTCATTTCAGTCCATGGGTGTGTGTGAGGACTTCTGGGCTCATTCTGTGCCTCCAGCTGAAAGGAGGTTTCAGGAGGGCCGCGCTCGCGATGACTTGCTCAGCGATCATCTGTTTGCTAGGTCAGCTTTCTTTGCTGCCTCCCAAGAGCTTCGCTATGATTACGTAAAGGTACGTGATGCTCTTGCGGAAGCCAAGCAAGAGGCTAAAGTGTCTGCTTGGCATTTTTCTGATGCTCGAGAGAGAGCTGAGAAGCTCCAAGCAGAGCTCAGTGAGAACAGAGCAAGTGCCAACACCGCCTTCGTGAAGCGCGGTCATGAGCTACAGGCTGCGCGGGAGAAGCGACAGGCGGCCGAGGCGGACGCTGCCAAGTACGCGCGTAGAGTGCGCGACTTGGAGCTGGACGCGGAGGCGCGTGACCAAGCTCTTGTCCAGTCTATAACTGACAAATCATCACTGGAGAGTGAGGTTGCGCGCCTGAAGAAGGAGCTGGCGGCCGCGCAGGCCGAGAAAGATGAAGCCTTGGCGACGGCAGCGTCTAGCCAGGAAGCACTTGATGCTGCGCGGGCGGAAAAGGAAGAAGCCTTGGCGGCAGCAGCGTCCGACAAAGAGGAGCTGAAACAGACTAAGGAAACTGTTGAGTTGTTAAACTCTCAGATTCCTGCCCTCGAGACGTCTGTTGCTTCCCTCGCGCAGGATCGCCAATGGCTAATCTCACAGGGTATGACTCGTTGCGCTTACGCGATGAAATACTCAGACGAGTTTCAGGCCCTTGTGATGGATTGTAACGCTGCCGCGCGCTTGGTGGGTCGAGCTGAAGGGTTTAAGGATGGCTATGAATATGGCATGCTGAAGAAGAACCCATCCGACTACCCTTATCAGAGCGACGTTGCCTGCACGGACATGGCCGAGATGGGGGAGAAGTATTTGAATACTCCCATTCCCATCCTTGCGCAGGTATTTTAACTTTAATGAGATTACCTTGACTTATTTCCAAGTCTTTTTTGTACTCATATTTTTCCATATGATTTGCAGATATCCGCGCTTGCTGACCAGCCCGACCTCGGCGCGCTAAAGAAATTACTTGACGAGTGCGAAGGGGCTGGTGGCGGCGATGATGGCGCGGGGAATGCTGCTCCTGCTAGCGGCTCTGGCGTGGCCAAAGGATCCGCTCCTGACACTATTGTGATAGAAGACTCCTTTCAAGATGTACAACTTGACTATGGTCAGTTTGGAGATGACGAGGAGCGGGCTGCGCTAGATGCTGAGGGTGATGAAGAGGACGAGGAAGAGGCTGATGTCGACGTGGAGACTTGAGAAGCCCTTCATGTTTTTTGTTTTTTATTTGTAGTTTTTATCTCATCATCTTGTAAACTTTGTAAATTTCAATGCTTTAGAATGAAATTTTGTTTTTCCCTACTTCGCATCTTGCGCATTCCCCATTCATCTCTTTATATTGCATGTCTGCTTGTTGAATATAAGATATGCTTGCACGTTGAAATAAGAACAAGGTTGTAAGGAAATTATTATACTTAATCCTTGTCATATTGTAAGTGATTTTGCCATATCTTGATTATGTTGACACGTGCCTTGGCGTTTTCATTATTCCTCTTTTGCGCGACGTTATCGCGCATTTATTATATGGAATTATGAGTTTTTTAGCCTTTACGTGTCAATGTGTGTTACTCAGATATCCATTACAATTTCATGCGCGACCTCGACCTGAGACCCTAACAACTATGTTTTGGCCTTTGCTTTGCCTTAGTTGTGCTTAGGAATATTTATGGTCAGGCTGCGCAGCATGTAGGATGGATGTTGTGAGTGATTTGAGCTAAGGCTCACATTATTGGGCTAAGGCCCTGAGCTAAGGCTCATAATTTTGGGCTAAGGCCCTGACGTTTTAGAGTTAAGACTCGTTAACGCGTTTGCGCATGTATGTTTTACTTCGTTTTATTTTGTTTTGATGTCATACAATGTTGTCATATTGCTCAAAATTAATAAAGGGAAGTGTGAAACATGTATGCAAAAGGTAATAGAATCCACATTAAGAGAAGATAGCGCGTATCATTATTCATAATGGCTTAAAAAGCCTTGATTACAAACTTGACATTTTTTACATGAAACATTTTCTAAGCTGTGCTGCGTTCCATGCGCGCGGGATCTTCTTTCCATTCAAATCTTTTAAGGCGTATGCGCCTTTTCCCAATTCTTCCAAGACTTGATAAGGTCCCTCCCAATTGGGGGACATTTTTCCCGGGGGTATCGCGCGGCTAGCTTCATTGTTTCGAAGGACAAAATCATTTTTCTTGAAGTGGCATTCTTTCACGCGCTGGTTGTAATATTTTTCCAGTTTTTTCTTGTATTTGGCTTCACTGATGATAGCCGCCTCTCTGCGTCCTTCAAGTAAGTTGAGATCCAACATTCTTTCGCGCTCGTTATCAATCTTGCTCATCATGAGCACTCTATGGGATGGGCATCCAATTTCTGCTGGAATCATTGCCTCCGTTCCATAGGTTAGGCTGAACGGGGATTCGCCATTGCTGGTTTTGCTTAATGTCCTGTGTGCCCACAGGACATTAGGTAGCTCTTCGACCCAAGAATGGGATTCTCCCTCTAACCTTTTCTTCAGCCCATTCAGCAAGCTTTGGTTCGCGCGTTCCACTTGTCCATTCCCCTGAGGGTGATAAACTGAAGTGAAAATTTGGTTGATGCGCAATTCCTTGAGCCAGCTGGATATCTTCTTGTCAGTGAATTGCTTGCCATTATCGCTCACAATTTCCATGGGCAAGCCAAAACGGCATATGATGTGGCTCCAGATAAACTGCTTCATCGCTTCGGCTGTGATTTTTGCTAGTGGCTTGGCTTCAACCCATTTTGTGAAATAGTCTACTGCCACTACCAAAAATTTTACTCGCCCTTGGGCTTGCGGAAGGGGACCCACAATGTCGATTTCCCATTTGTGGAAAGGCCATACGGAGGTCACTGGAATCAAGTTGTTCTTTGGCCGCATGGTGTTTGGCGCATAGCTCTGACATGCTTTGCATTTTTGGATCTCTTTCAGAGCGTCCAAGTACATGCCTGGCCAATAGTAACCTGCGCTCATTGCCTTGGCAACCACCATGCGCGGGCCAGCGTGTATTCCACAGATTCCTTCATGTATCTCTCTGATCACATAGCTTGCTTCCTCAGCATCTAGGCATTTCATGAGCGGCCCAAGATAAGAGCGTCGATATAATGTGCCATCAAGGAGTTCATAGTTCTGCGACTTGTGTCTTATCTTCCTCGCCTGTGCGCGATCGTCCGGTAACTTTCCCTCCTTCAAGAATTCCATTATTGGAGTTATCCATGATGAAGGGGTTGTATGAGTTACAAGGACAGACTTCGCTACCACCGACGGGTTGCTCATTACTTCTACCCTGACATCTTTGCCAAAGTGATCGAAACTGGTTGATGCCATCTTACTCAGCGCGTCTGCAGATTTGTTTTCACTGCGCGGAATATGAATGATTCTGAAGCAGTCAAATTGCTCGATGAGCTTTTTCGCCTGCTCTAGATATAGAGGCATGGTGTTCTCCTTGGCATCATAAAGGCCATTGACCTGTGCTGCTACCAAGTATGAATCAACATGGGCCTCTAGCTTTTTAACTCTGAATTTTTGCGCGATGCGCAGGCCAGCCAGCAGGGCTTCATACTCAGCCTCATTGTTGGTGCTCTTGAAGTCCAACCTGATGGCGTAAGTATATTCATGATTCTCTGGATCCACCAGTTTAAGGCCTGCGCCGGACCCTTCGTTGTTTGAAGCTCCGTCAGTGAACAATCTCCAAACATTTTCTTCATCATTGGCTCGCGGAGGGTCTACCTCGCGCTGAGCCTCTTCAATTTTTCCTTCTGGAATTTCCGCGATGAAATCAGCTAAAACTTGCCCCTTTATTGCTGGACGGGGCTTATAGGCGATCGTGTGTTCACCTAATTCCAGGGCCCATTTTGTCAGCCTTCCCGAGAGCGCGGGGCGCCGCAAGACTTGCTGGATGTTGTAACCAGTTAGAACTTCAATGGGATGACCATTGAAATATCTATGAAGCTTGCGCGACGCGTGTGTTAGTGACAAAACTAACTTTTCCATGATGGAATAGCGCGTCTCAGGATCTGTCAGCAGCCGACTCACATAGTATATTGGCGTTTGGATTCCCTTGCGATCCACCAACAATACTGCGCCGATGGCGCGCTCTCCTGCTGATAAGTACAATGTCAAAGTTTCACCAGGAAGTGGAGCTGTGAGCGCGGGCAGATTTATCAAACATTCTTTTATCTCACTGAAAGCTTGCTCGGCCTCAGGAGTCCATTTGAATTGGCTTTTCTTTAAGCAATTCCTCAATGTGTTGACAAATGGGGTAGATTTGCTTGCATGGTTCGCTAGGAACCTGTTGATTGAAACCAATCTACCATTCAGCTTCTGGACTTCTTTCATGGTGGATGGCGAGGGCATGTCAAGGATGGCCTCCACCTTCTCAGGGTTCACCTTGAAACCATCCTTGGTGACCATTACACCTAGAAATTTTCCCTCTTGTACGCCGAAAGTGCATTTGCTCGGATTGAGCTTCATGTTAACTTCCTTTAGGCGCCCAAGGGTTTCTTCGATGTCTTTGAGCATTTGTTTTTCCTCCCTGCTTTTGATCACCAAATCATCCACATAGACTTCTAGGTTTCTTCCAATTTGCTCGCTGAAAACGGCATCCATAAGTCTTTGGTAGGTGGCTCCCGCATTCTTCAAACCAAAGGGCATTTTTGTGTAGCAAAAAACACCCTTATCGGTTCTAAATGCGGTCTTGTCCTCGTCTTGTGGTGCCATTTGAATCTGGTGATGGCCCTTGTAGGCATCCAGGAAACATTTGAGCTTGAATGGCGCCACGGAGTCCACCTTTGCGTCGATGTTTGGGAGGGGGTAACAATCTTTTGGGCATGCTTTGTTGAGGTCTTTGAAGTCAATGCACATCCTCCACGACCCGTTACTTTTCTTTACCATCACAGGATTGGCTACCCATATCTGGTATCGTATCGGGCGGATGATGTTTGCGCGCAATAGATCCTCAACTTGCTCATTCATGGCCCTCGCCTTCTCATCCCCCATGACTCTCTTCTTTTGAGCAATTGGCTCTACAGACTTGAATGTGTTGAGAGAATGTTGCGCCAGGTCTCGCGGAACCCCAGTCATATCAGAGTGTTGCCACGCGAAGAGCGACATATATGCTGTGAGCAACCTTTTCATTCTCAACCTCGTGTCGTCTGATATCGTAGCGCCAATTGTGATTTTTTGCTCCGGGAATTTTGGGTTGAGAATCCATTCCTCTGGCGCGTTGTCTGCCATTGGAAGTTTCATTCTCCCTTCCCGCGGCGTACTTGTCACTGCACACAAATGATCTCTGTATACAAAAGTTACACCTGTTGGTGTTGGGAACCCCAACGCGCCGTGCGCTGGCGACGGTATGGCGTTGAATTGGGCAATCGTTCCCCTACCCAAGATCATATTGTGGCAAGAAGTGGTGGGCAAGACCAAGAAGTTAACAACTTCGGCTCGCTTGTGTTTCTCATCCCCCATGGTTAGTTCAAATTGTATTTAACCTAGGGGATGAATGATTTCATTTGAAACACCAGAGATTGGTGCATTCACAATTTCAAGCCTTGCTTGGTCTGCCGGATCCAGTTTCCTGAAACATTGCTCATACATGATGTCTGATTCGCTGCCAGTGTCCACCAGGACTTTTGACACTTCATAATGAGCAATGTGTGTAGTGATGACCAGAGGACTGCTGATTGAAGGGCCTCCCCTGATTCTTGGGAAGATTACTTGCTGTTCGCGCCAATCTCCTTGGATTTGCGCGCTTCTCTTTCTTGATCTTTGCCCTTCGTTCCTCCCTCGGCTACACAGATTCTTTTAAACTTTTTACTGGCAGAGGCTCCTTCCGGTTGTTCATTTTCAGGTCTTGAGTTTTTCACCAGGTGAGCCAGCTTGCCTGATTTCACATCTTTCTCAATTGCATCCTTCAAGTGGTGGCATGCATCAGTGTTGTGTCCTGTGGACTTGTGAAACTCACAGTACTTGCCACTGCTTGACGGTCCCTTGTAGTGTAGTGGCTTGGGGCTTTTGAACTGGACATTCTCAGTGCTCAACACTTGTGAAGGTGTTTTAGTGAGGGGAGTCCAAATTCTTGGCAGAGGTCTGTTAGGATCTCTGCCGCCTTCCCTCTTGTCACCCTCCCCGCGATTACGAACGTCTTTTTGGGGCGTGGGTGAGCTTGGTTGCGCCTGCTTTTCTGAGGAAGAAAAACTGGTTGATTGCAACCTGGACTATACAGAGTTCTGTTTGCCCCTTCTTTCGTTGTTGCGCGGTGCCTCTGCTTGATGCCCTCTTTCTCTCGCTCTATCTTGAGCAATTTGTTTTTCATTTCTCGCGAAGACTCGCGATGCTTCCATTAACTTGGCCCACGTGGTGGGCATGCCATCTCTGCTTACGAGAGCTCGGTGGAGTTGATCACTGCGCGCGCCTTGTATAAAGGCCACGCACAATAGTTGCTCAGTGATACCTCCGATTGCCCGAGACTCTTGATTGAAACGGGTTATGTAGTCTTCGATCGTTTCATCATTCTTGTGCACGCAGTGCATGATGTCATCAGGGTCGCGCGTGTGTCTGCGCTGCTGTACGAAGTGAGCTTGGAACTTTTCCAATAGTTCCTCGAACCCATCGATTTGCCCAGTCGGCAAGCTTTCAAACCAGACACGCGCCGCGCCCGTGAGGCAGCGAGCAAACATGTGACACCATGTTGGCATCGTCCAGCTTTCTAGGTTTCCAGTGTTGTAAAAACCTTGTAAGAAATCGTCTGGATCTGTTGTGCCGTCATATTTGCCCAAACCACTTGGCATCTTGGTTTTGTGCTGAATGGGGGCCTTCGCAATGCGCTCAGTGAATTTTGAATGTTTCACCAAGATGGCTGGCCTGTATGGGGTGGTTACATCCACTTGCCCTCTCACTGGTGGGCTGTATGGTGTGTGCAGATCCAGATCGGCTCTGTCTCCAGGCGCCATGTTCATTTGCGCGCGGAGCTGTGAGCCTCCTGCATGAGTATCTCGCGTCTTCCTGACGCTGTGCACTTCTTCATCACTAAACTCAGCTTGTTCAGTGTGAACAGAGTGACCCTCTTCCGGCGCGCGCCCCCTTCTCGTTCCATGAACAGTTTGCTTATCAAACGCTTGCCTTTGTGTTTTTTGTTTGACCAGCTCATTGTACTTGTCCATTAGACGCCGTTGCTCGTTTATGAGCCATTGTTTGGGGTCATTGGTTTCATCTTCTGGACCCATTGGTCCCTTTTGTTTCGCGCCGGTAAGATTTTGTAACGTGAGATCGTCTGGAGGAGTTTCAGTCTGGCCATGAGGAGTTGTGATGAAGGGACGGTTACTGGTGGTGCGCGTAGAATCACGCGGCACCCTCAGAAACTGCTGTCCCTCATTAACATCCTCACGTTCAATATCCTCCAGAACTTGATCGACGTTACGAGCACCAGAAACCATGGTGAAAATTTGTTGTTTTAGAGATCTGATGAGATCTTGTTGCCGTTGTAACAGTGGATGGCGCCAATGAAGAAACGTGGATCGACTCACTGGTAGACGATCTACTTTCCTCGGGTGTGATTATGCTTTCTCACCGATGGTTCTCTGGGATCTGGATTCTTCCACCTACAAAATAAACAACACCGTAAACTTACCCCTCAGAAAGGGACAGAGGGTCCTCTTTGGGGTAACCATCCGGTGTGAGAATAAGAATTTGTAGGAGAAGATAATAATATGAGAGTAAGGAAATTGGAGTGTATTGCTTAATATAGCTGAATACTGTGTAATTGGATGTGATTGTCTGTCTTCCTTGTGGAGTTGATGTGGTATTTATAGTGCTAGGGTTTCCACTGATTGGGCTTAGACCCAATTAGGGCCTTGTTGGCCTCCTCCAATTGCTTTGCGCCACGTGTCCTCTGGGACACCTGGTGCTTTTTCATTGGTTATAATCACGTGGTAGCACATGGGTTTTGCTGAGTTGTCCACCTTTCATTGGCAGCTGTCAACATCAGCATATTCTTATTCCTTAAAAAGATACCTTCTGGAAGGTTGTCTGACGTGCACAATCAAGGTTGCCCTAATCCTGATTTGGATAAGGACGAGGTTGATTATGTGCATGTGTGATATGCGCCTATCCTGAGGATGCGCGAGGTCTTCTCTTTATTCTCACGCGCAGATGTTTCATGCGCAGATGTGATATGCACAAGCATGTGATATGCGCCACGCGCGGATGCGCCACGCGCAGATGCGATATGCGTGAGCATATGTGATGCGTGAGCATATGTGATGCCTGAGCATATGTGATGCCTGAGCATGTGATGCCTAAGCATGTGATGCATGAGCATATGTGATATGCGTCATGCGCATAGGTTTTGGCTTTGTGCCTTCATAATGTCTTGATTTCAAGCCTCTTGTCTATATCTTGTGGGTTGACCCGCCTCGCTCGGTGTTGAGGCGGGTACATACCTCTTCATAATGTTTTATCATGTTTAACTTATATTCTGTCACATTACATTGCAGAAGTTATTGTTAACTTATGTTCAGCTTGCAGGTCACGTTTCCTTCTTCATAACAGGTAAATATTGCCCTTTCTTTGTAACATTCGTTTAATTATGTTAGTCTTAAATAATATCATTAACTTTTTTTGTTTGTGGAGGAAGTTGATCAGGTTGTCCAAGAACATGACAATATTTCTAAAATGAATTCTTTCAACACAATACCGATTACTTCATTAAAGGTAAGTATGCTAATAAAATTGTTAGTTAGCTACATACAAAAAGTTAGGGTTCCTTAAAAAGAGTCTTTGCGTGTTGACGGTTTGAACCCGATCGTTAAAACAAACCTCTTTGTGGGTTGACACATGGACGTGAAGGTTGTATCACAGATGAACACTAACACAACCTATTTAACTAATAAAAGGAGTTATGTTGGTTACATATTATGTTTTAAGCATTCGATAATACACATGATTTGATTAAGGATGATGATTCGTAGGTTACAACCCATTTCTTTATGAACAGGTCAAATTTAATTAGCAAACCGTAATGGAAATGGTGGTGACAGTGGATGATGAAGTTGTAAATATTTGAAAAAGAAGTATCATAACGTGTGTTTTTGAAGAACATAGACACAAGAACTTGTGGACAACAAAACAAGAAATGGTCAACATAAGACACAACATGGGAGTTATTATTTACAAGAGTTCTGTGTTGAGTTGTATAAAACTTATATATGCACTTTTTTGTTTAGATGAGTTTGTACTCGTGTAACATCCTACTTTTGGTTATTATTAATAAAATAAATTTTGTCTATTTTATAGCGGGTCATTATCGGTTTAGATAAATAGAATACGAGTTGGGCTAGTGTTGGGTAAATGAATATGGGTTATGGACTTGGGTTAGGAAAGAAAGAAGGAAAGACCATGGGCTTAAGCCCATAATCCATAAATATATAAACCCTTAATCCCCATTTAATCCTCATTCATACATAATCCATACACCATCCAAAACACACACTTAAGCTTTCTCTCTAGTTCTTTCCTTCTCTAGCCGAAACCAAGAGAGAATTCGAGCACCGACCCGAGGTAATGATAGTTTAATATTGTATGAGCTTAACCCGTTAGATCTAGTCGCAAAATGATGAGCCGAAACCGTTAAACCGTTCAAGTCACGAGATCCGGATGGAATCGGGTATAAACCGAACCTAAGATGAGCTTAGGGATCACCCTAGCTCAGATCTGGATCGAACGGGACGAAAAACGGTGAAAAACGATGTAAAATGGGGTAAACAGCGTTTTTCCGGCCACCGCCCGGTTTTCCGGCACGGTGGCACCGGAAAGGCGGCGCCGGAATTTAAGGATGTCAGGGAATGTTCTGACATTTTCTGACAAAACCAAACCCTAGTTCGCTAACGGGAATTAGCGAATTAAAGGTGATTCGCTAAGGGTGATTCGTTAACTGATTAGTCTAGGGAAGCATAAGGAACTAGCTCTAGTTCGTACCCAATTCGTTAAGGGATAACGAATTACCCTTGATTCATTATAGTCATTCACTAACAGAGATAACGAATTAGAAGGTCTAATTCGTTATATGGACTAGTTCGTATATGAACTGATTCGTCAAGGACCAGTTCGTTAAGGGGTTCAATTCGTTACAAGAACCAGTTCGTACGACAGCCCGATTCGTTAAGAATAATGTAACGAACTAGAAAGTTTAATATAATGACAGAACAGTCCCTGGACTTAGAAAAGAATGAATTAATTACAATTAGGCCCGTGAACTTTCGAGTTAGCGAAATTTCGACCCCAGCCAGGGGCTCTGCCCCTTGGACCCTGCTAGGGGCTGCCGCCCCTAGACCCCGCTGCCAGGGGCGCTACCCCCGGACCCCCGTTCGTTGAAGGTAATGATTAAGACTAGAAAGATGATATAAGTAGTGATAGTTAATTAATACGTGTAATTGTTATACAGTTAGTCGTGCACAACTCAAGAAAGGAATTACCATAAACGGTGAACGTAACCGACTTCAGGTGAGTTTCTAGCCCCATTCCTTGTTATGTTTTCGGGGCTGTGTGCATACTCGATGTGATTAGTTAATACACTTATGCTAAGTGATAAGTGTATGCCATATATGTATTATGTGAGATGTATGAATGACTTCTTGTCGGTACATGAACGATCTTCGGAATTGCATATACTGCCAAGAAATTGTTGATGTTATATGTATGTTGTGAGATGAAGAATGAATGATGTATGTGTGTGCGAAACTTACGATTATGTATATATAAAGTATATTATAAAGATAATGAAGAAGGGGTATCGGACCCTAATAATATCCGAGGATGAAGGGTGACCGGACCCTAATAATATCCGAGGATGGAGGGAACCGGACCCTAATAATATCCGAGGATGAAGGGTGACCGGACCCTAATAATATCCGAGGATGGAGGGTACCGGACCCTAATAATATCCGAGGATGGAGGGTACCGGACCCTAATAATATCTGAGGTATGGAGGGCGAATGCTCTTTATAACGTAAGGTTAGTTATGTATGTGTATGAAAGATTGATGGACAGGTTAAGTATGTAATGCGTACCTATGGGCACGTGTATGTGTATGTAAAGTAAGTTATGTGATTAACTAGAACTCACTCAGCGTAGCTGACTTTTAGTATGCACGCAGGTTAACAGGTTGAGACAATTAGTTTGAGCAGGACACATGGCAAGATCGAAGAGGCTGACATCTGAAGATTTGTCATGATGTTTTGATATTATCGTTTATGTTATGTTTTAAAGACAAGTTAAGAATGTTTATAATGCATGGTTGGCTATTATTATTATTCCGCGAAAGTTTTAATTAACTCTGATTTGAAAGAACTGTGTTTATGAGTAAATCCAACACCAAAGTAGGGCTACCGGTAACGGGGCCTTACAACTCGGTTTGAATTTACTAGAAACCAAATGAATCTAATATTGGTTGAAACTTAAAACAATGAACAATAATAGAGTCTTTTTTTAAATATTACAATAAAGCTCGAGCCAGTATATAATTTAACAAAATTGAATATTGCATTGCGTATTATCCCCGCCGCATCGCGCAGGTACCTATTAGTATTATATATAAGTATTTATATTTTATAAAAAATTTAAAAATTAACCCCAAAATGATTAAAACCTCTGATTAAAGTAAAACAACGATTTATCATTAGAAACATTTGTGTCCACGAATCGATACTTGGTTCTTACCAATACTATTCTACATATACGATAGGTACACTTGCCTATTTTGTGTGTGTTTATTCTTCGTAGAAATCACTTTTATAAATTTAAAACACGATCTTGTGCAAAAGCAAATCATACCATCTATCATATTTATTTCACCACACTCGTACACCGCATCAATAAGCGAAAAGACACAATGGTGTGCGAAAAGATACAATGACGTAATTTTTGTTTTATATTTTATATAACAAAAATAATACTCATATTAAAGATTAAAAAACGCTTGTTATTATGATGATTTTTTTTAAAAAAAAATATCATACGAAAAAGTTATAGACGTTCTAAAATGATGGGGGTATTAACATGTGTCTTGCATGTGGAGAGAGAAAATGTGTACAATTACCTCTATACCCTTTTCCTTTTGGTCCCCACTTGACACATGTCAATTATTTATGGCTTCTCACACTTCTCATTTTTGTTTCCCTTTGTAGAATAACTTGACCCTCTATATAATTACACTACATTTTTTTTTCTCATTTTCAATTACATTTATATATGTTTATCGTTATCAATTCTCTCCCAGTCACTCACAACCACCTTTTAAAAATATTAAAAAAATTATACGATGTTGAAAAGTGAAACCCTAGATTTAACGTTCCCACATAATTGTTTCTTGTAATTTACAAAACTCATTCACATATTTGTAGGGAACGGGTTGACAATGCTCTAATGACATGATTAAAATCGTAATTAAACGGGTTCATTCGGTTTAACAAGTTTATGACACGATTAACTTGATTAATTGATTGTTTTATATGGGTCTACATGTGTGTGTGTGTGTGCGCGCACGCGTGCGTGTTCTTATAGCCACGTTATTAAGACTAGGGAACTTCTAATATTGTTCTAAATGAATAACGTATACAAAAATAACAATTATATCTAGTAAAACTTATAAATAGCTACATGTTGGTTGGATTTAAGAAGAGTTAGATGTAGAGAAGCATTATTTCAACCCATGATGATAAAGAGGTTGTTTCTAGAGATAATTTTGGCTTTAACACAAAGAGTAGTACAAGATGGGTGATCTCTTGATATGCCTCTACTTGACAACCAAAAACAAATCCATAAGCTCTTTACAGGAAACACATACAATATTGATGTTACGAGGGACGGAATATTATGTAACACCCCAGCTTAAGCGGAAACGCCTGAGTGTGACGTAAAGATTGCTCAAAACACACATGACACTATTAAGTGAAAATATTATCATTACCTAATTTAAACGTCAAGTACACAAGTTTGTAACAAGAAATACAAGAAAAACAAGACTAATTTAACAACTTGTCTATTTATTTAAAATACCTTAAGTTTTAATGTCTTCTTTGAGTATCATCATCTAATAACGGTACCTGCAGTGTATATATAAAATAAAGTCAACTAAATTAATAGCTGGTGAGTTCGCACAATTTATGATATAAATATATAAAAACCATACAATTCCATGAAACTCGTGAAATAATAGCGCAAGTAAGGGTCCTTTTCGGTTAGTACCAACCAATGTACCTAGATCAGGGGTCCCTTTTCCATTCGAAACAAAATGGTCCTAAGTGAAAAAGGGGGCGTCCGATCATACTTATTGAGGAAACAATGTGCAAGTAAGTTTTGAGAAAGTAATCAAGTAACCACATAAGTTCATGATATGAATTGTAGTATTGTAAATGAATAAGGAAACAATTGATTTGATAGGATATATATGCTACCCCTAAAATATTTAAAAGAGTAAAACAAAGGGGTGTGAGAAACTCACATGCTAAAGTAAAGAGAACTATGCATTTAAGTGAGCTAAACCGGACGAGTTCGATTCGACGAGCGGTCCCCGAAGAAGAACTTAGATAATAAAAGAGGAAATCTTGAACTTCACGGTTTGACTTCATAAATAAAAGTAGGTGAAAATCACCAAAGTGAGAGAATAAAAACAATCTTTTGTAAATTGAATTATGAGAAAATGAGAAGGAACGGAGCTCTATTTATAAGTGAATTGAGCTAGAGGTGTTACAGTTGAATTAAATTGGTCAAAATACTTAATGAATCATGAATACTATTCATAGCTTGTAATTGGTTATAAAAAATAAGTTGTAACATACAAATAATATTCAAAAAAATTTATTATCATCACAAAGAATTTTTAACAAAATTTTAATGTAGTAGGAATGTATTTTTCATATTTTAAAAAAATAAATTTAGGTAAAAATAGATGAGACATAACTAAATTAAAAGTATGTACTTAGTTTTCCATTAATAATGTTATTTATGTGATAATTGAATAAAAAAAATCATGAGTGTTATAATTTTTATTTATATATATTGGTAACGATTAATATAATTAACTAACTTTAGGAAAGAAAAACTATTGCATACGATATATGTAACATATGGGTATATGTATGACTAACCGAATCATATCGAATAATAAAACGGGCCGGTTTATCGAATACAATACAAATAATAGAAATTGACGAATGTCACATGAAATACATAAGATATTTGAAACAAAACTGGATATATATATATATATATATAGGGTTTGGATCAAATACAAATGAAATTAACGTGCTAAACGTGAGAATCAAGTAGAGTAATTATAGATACAAGTAGAGTAATTATGTAATTACTCTATAATGTAATTACATAATTACTCTACTTGTATATATAATTACTCTACTTGATTCTCACGTTTAGCATGTTAATTTTATTTGTACGTTAACCTTCCCCTATATATATATAAATATAAACAAAACAAAAAATTTAAAATGGGTCGGGTTTGAAAATTAATGAATGTTACATATTACTCGAATCCAAATTTATTGTAGATAAAATATATTAGCTAATTAGCAAACCTAACAATGGGCGTGGCTCTTAGTGAACTAAATTATATACTCCATCCGTCCCATTAAAAGTGTCGACATTTCATTTTTTTTATTTGTCGCATTACATATGTTCACTTTAAAAAATTATTAGCCAATTTCCAAGTTTACCCTTAAACACACACAACTAACATTTATTAAACAACTAGTAGGGTACCCTCGCGATGCGGCGACGACAATTTATAAAGTTATAGTCATTTGTGTTGGTTCATAAGTCAACTCATTAGATATTGTACAATAGTATTTAGTTAGTTAGTTTTGTTATTCGTATGATATTTTACAAAACTTTATTATATAATTAATTTTACTGTATTATAGTTTCTAGTTAGTAGCATCAATACAGTATATATGTTTTTCATAAGCGTTAAACATGTGAAATAAATAATAAAATTAACATTAAAATTATTGTCTACATCAGTAAACTATTGTGACAGTGCAATAAACTAAAACAAGAATAATAAACTTTAGTCATACTTCTCGCATATCCTAATTATCTCATCTTGATTTTCCAGCCACCATTCATCATTGACGAACATGTTATCAAAAGATTCACAAGGAGGTTGTTGTTCAAGTTTCGTTGATACATTTATTAGATGTCATATATCTATACTATATTACAATACTAAAATAGGGTGAAAATTTCCAAAATTTTGATTGATGCGTGCGTGCGTGTGGTATAAAATATAAAGGATGGGATGATTTGCTTTTGCACAAGATCGTATTTTAAATTTATAAAAGTGATTTCTACAAAGACTATACACACACAAAATAGGCAAGTATACCTATCGTATATGTAGAATAGTATTGGTAAGAACCAAGTATCGATCCTTGGACATAAATGTTTCTGATAGTAAATCGTCGTTTTGCTTTAATCGGAGGTTTTAATTATTTTGGGGTTAAATTTTTTGAACTTTTTATAAAATATAAATACTTATATATAATATATTGATGACCGAGACAAGATATTCTAAAAGAGTTATTCAATTATGTGAAGGTTACCATCTAAGATCAAGAATCCACTCCATTTTAGCATTGATAATTATATTTAAACATGTGGTTAAACTTGCCGTAACAATATATGATAGATAGCTCCTTAAGCCTTAAGTGAGCATCTTTGGCACTAAGGAGGTAACGTGCGCATTTTAAAGTCCACCCTTTCCTAATGTCATGCCACCTCAATGATGTCAATTTAAGTTGACAAGTAGTTTCGTAAAGTAGAAAGATTAGGATTGACTTCGATTCTCAAATACCAATTCTAACAAGTTCGGGTGGTTGTAGTTAACTCACACAACCTCCCCTTGGTTGATATGTAGGTTATAATTACACATTCCATTAACATATGATTTCTTTAACTAGCATGATATCCTAAGCAAAGCCATTTTCGGATTACCAAGACTTAGAGAAATACATCATAACTTATATCTCATCATTTCTAAGTACAATATAAGGATCCATGTTTCGATAATGTATCAAAGTATTTCTATCTTTCAATAACATGAATCGATCATGAACGATTGCCAATAGAATTGACAACCACCAACTTTGAATTAGTGATTTAAGATGGTGAAACATTTCTCATCAAAAGATAATTGTAATATAATCATGTACTTTACTAGATTACACCACATGTTTTGTATAATTATCAAGTAAAATAAAGCTTCTTCATAGATTTTAGATGGTAAAAGGAGTTTAGCTCATAATGAGCATGATGATAAAAAATAAGATGAATGATGAGAACAAATACATGATTAAACTTGGAACAATCTAACCAAATGTAGATGAATCTTCCTTCTTAATGGTGATGATGATGGATGATGATAATGGTTGATGGTGATGACCTCCAAGCCTTCAAACTCTTCACTAAGTCTTCTATGTGAGTGTTAGTGTGTGTTTTTATAAGAGAAAACCAGATAAAACTCTTTTCAAGGCACACCAAATGAGTGCAACATGAGCAACTATTTATAGGCAAGAAGCACGACCCCGTGCTTACTTGGGCACGGCCCCGTATTTATAGTGACATGTGCTAAATTCATTTTGTCTTTTCTGGCAGATATCCACGGCTCCGTGGTTGAGAGGCACGACCCCGTGCTTTTGTTTCCAGATTTTGTCTTTTCTTGTAGATTTTTGTCTTTTCTGGTGTTCAGAAGCACGGGGGCGTGTTTCTTGAGGTATGGGGGCGTGTTTCTTTGTTTTTCTTGTGTCTTCTTCTGTTTTTCTTCGGTTTTTCGCTTGTTTCTTCGTTTGGGGCTTGGTTTCACATGAAATTACATTTTATTATGATAAGTAGCCTTTTATGCTATGTTATTTGATAGAAATAGCAGTTTTTAGAGATTATTTGATGCCGAAAAGATGTATATTTTTATGTACATAAAAAATCCCCACACTTGAACATTGCTTGCCCTCAAGCAATCTTCTTATAAATATTCTCTAAAAATAGCAAGCTTAGATTATAACCATCCCTTAAGTGAGCTCTAAGAAGATGGAAACAAAATAACCAATCTTAATTTGTATTAGTGATAAATAAAAAGGAACTTTTGTTTTTATGAGCTTCCGTTTATGCAAAACGTCACGTTCTCACAATGCTCACTCACACTCGGTTTTATATCTGATCATACCTGTGATGTATGTATGTGAACACTCTTAGTCATTATGCAACCTGTGATAAATAAGCTTGTAACAAGTTCAAATCTCCAACTTTTTGAAGGGTTGCATAGATCAGAAGGTAAATAGGGTTGGTTTTGTGTGAGTAGGGATTTGGTTTTTTGTGGTGGTTCAAGGGTTTAAATTAATGAGGATGGTAAATACAACTTCTACTAATTTTCGGGAGTCTTGAGATGTCTTCAACGGTTAGCTCCTTTTCACCCGATGATGATGAATTTCTTTTTTATATACCTAATGACTCTTTTAAGGTCAGGTCGTCAAGACCAGTTTTGTCTAGGATGTGGATCAATTCTTCCTCAATCATGTTCTGAACATAACTTCCAACTCTAATGGATCGTTCAGCTTTGAGCCTAATAGCCCCTACCCTCATTAGTTCGGTATATTTATGCTGAGACTGAGTTTGACTTTTTCTACATCTTCCTTCGTGGGATCAGTTTCCACAACCTAAGCATCGCTCATATCTTTTTGCTCTTCTCTTCATTGCGTTTTTGGAAATTCCACAGAATGGTGGTCTTTGTTCATCTTGGCGCCACTTTTTCCTCACCTCATTTCTAAAGAGAAAAATTCTCTCCCTAAGTTCTGGAGGCAACCTAGGTTTTGTGAAGTGTATGCAGCAAAGGAAATTGAAATCGAAAGAATGCATTTCCAGTTATTTAGGGTCTGCCGATAAAAGACCAGTGTTGTATTTTACCGGTGAGATGAATAAAGTGATAGGGTTTTTGGTTAAGGTTTTTGGGTTTTGTAATTTGGCAAATGGTTTGATGGAATTGTGACAATATTACCTTCTTCCTTGTACAACGCTTCGTGCGGTCTTGAAATGAATAATTGTGACAAGTTCTAAATCACACGAAACATATGACTCACTCAAAGTTTCAGAAAAAATATTTATATGGCATGAGGTTTATCTCACAGTAACGGAAGAATTGGGTATTAACGCCATATTTTGCATAAATTTATTCACAATATTACAAAACTTCTTTTTACCTTTTCACTTTCCTTTAGTAATGATTGGTTATTTGCGAAAAAATTTTCTTGGGTTTCTCTTTAGGTTTTAAAATAATCTTTGTTTGCTGCAAAAATATTTGTTGTTTTATAGAATTTTTATAATTATTTGAACATACAATTGGTCAAGTAATTTCCCTCCCCACACTTGAATCTCACATTGTCCTCAATGTGAAAAGATTCATAAAAAGATAAATATTCTAATTGAGTATTATGGGTTAAAATGGAGAGTTACTCCCCTACGGGTTAACGAAGTTTCGACAGAGCGTCCCCTGTTTATCGTCCGTTTTCCTGTTTTTGTACCTGTATAATGTCAAACTGCAAACAACCAAAAACAACCAAGCATAAACTGCTGAAAATTGGGTATGGAATCATCCATCCCTTGCCCAATCGGGCTAAATTAGTTCCTACCATAATGTCTTTGGTACCCACGGCCATAAAAGTATTCAAACCAACCAATAAACAAACAAACAAGTACGACAGAAAGTAAACAAATTAAAAACACACATAATAATAATGTCATAAAATACTACCAACCCATGCCCGTGCCCATGCCTGACCTACCAGTGCCGCTAGTCATCAGTTCCCATGTCTGGGTCAAATGGTCCCCATTGCTTGTCCATGCGATAGCCCAATCGATAAATCTCTCGCCTCGTTTCTTCATACTCAGCTGCTCGCTGTGCATTCGAGGCAACCATCTGCTCTGTGATCCTGTTAAATGAGGCTGTAGTGCTAGTTGAGAATTGATCAATAAGTCCATATATACCCTCGAAAGAGTATCGGCTGTCGTGTGACGAGCTTGGGCCGACCCTTGATGAAGATGGGCCTCCTCGCTGATGGTAGGTGCGGCGGCGGTACTGTCTGGGTGGTGATTCTCGTCTTTCGGGCACATCCTGGAGAATCATCTCTGCAGGGTCTTCTGGACCCCAAACCTGGTTATTCTTGTCACAAACTCTCCACACATCGGGGTTACGTCCTATTCGCTGAATCATTTGCATGCTTTCACAATAATCAAGGCCGGGGGCTATTGGATCTGGGCTTCGGGTCCCTTCCGTATCCACATGATAAGCTACATATAGGTTGTAGATCCATGGTCCGCCGAAGATTGGTGTTTCCTCTGGCGTTTGCATTTGTTGTGAACAACTTGCAGAATAGATACATGATGTTGCACGGGACGTCATCTTTATGCAGTAAAGTGCCCAAAGATCCCTTAAATTAACAACCCCGTCGCTTTGACCTCTGGTAGTGGCACTGTGACTAAGCAATCGGTGAATGTATCTCATTAGTGGGTCACGTAGTGCAATGCTCTTTGAAACACTCGCATTGTAGTTATTGGTTCCGTAGCTTAGTTGTTCCCAAGGCTCTAAATGTGTGTTTCCAGCTTCATCATCGTCATCCTCGTCTTCATCTGCAAAAGTTTTTCCAGCCCTGATCCAAATATCTTGGTCCGTTTCTTCTTCTGTGTAAATGCCAAGATCGATTCCGAGTTGAGTGAAAGAAGTTGTATACCACTCACCCCCACACCTAAATTCAATGGCGTCCTCATCCCACATGTCCGGTTTCTTGGTCTTAATTTGGAAAGAAGCTAAAAACTCTTTCGTTAGTTCCATTACTGCTTCTCCCCTTTGACCCAGAAACCATCTCCATGGTCCTCTCACAATGTTCTCGTAACGGTTCCATTGGTTGACGTGTCTCAGAGTGTCTTCGCATGCATAGAAGTTGGCTTCTGGATGTCTTCGGTTAAGGTAAGTCAGTCTTGCCTATGCCCTTCTGTTTCTTGCATCACGTCCGGTGAAGACTAGAAACACATGAATATCATCTCCATACTCGACCATCTGCAATTTACACCCAAATTAGTCAAATTTCATCAAAAACTTTCAATTTACTGGAACAGAGACCAAAGCACAGCGGTGTGCTTCCAAAAGCACGGTACCGTGCTGTTGCTACTGCTTAGTTTCTTTTGATTTTGACTTTTGGTTGACCACGATTTGGGTTGTTTCAGGCACGGCTCGTGTTTTTTAGTACTAATTTCTACCCTACTCAGACTCGAACCCTCGTTTCCAACCGGTTATAACAATTGAGTTTTATTAGTTTGTTGAATATTCATGCCAAGATCCAGAACACGAATTGTTTCTTTCACTTAAATCTTAACAATCAAACTTCAATAATCCATTCGTCCTATACTAGAGTAGCCCATATTATTTTCGGGTTTAGACCCGATTTGGTCAATTCGAGAGCTTTTAGGGTTAAACTAGACCTAGAATGATGAATTTGAACAAAATATTTGTTAAATTAACATACCTTTAGTTCGAGATTGAGGATTCGACGAAGGGATTAGTGAAATCAGGGTTGGTTGGCGGTTTATCGTCCAAAACCGAAGTGGTTGTTAGGGTTGATGTTTGGGAAAAGTTATTTTATGTTTTAAAATCGTAACTGTTCTGGGGTAAAAAGCACGGCGCCGTGCTTTTAGAAGCAAGGTACCGTGCTGCATGGTGCAGACAATATTTCTTTTGATTTTTGTTTATTTGTCGAGCTGGTTCGTTTTTTAGTTTATTTTCTTTATTGGTTAGTTTAAGATAGTAATTAAAACTCTTAAATTTCATTAAACATAAAAAAAATGAAAGGTACAACAACAATCCTAGATTCTAAAACAAAATACTAGCGGTAGCAACTTCTACGCGAAACAAAGTCGGGACTTCAACGACCACCATTTCCGAACAAGTCCTGGATGTGTGGTGGTGCTCGTTTGGCTTCCAAGAGCTCGTCAAGCTTTTTGTCTAGCTTAACGATTTCTCTGTTGAGAAAGTTGAGCTTGGAAGCCATATCTTTGTGGTGGCCATCCACAACATGGAAGTTTTCGAACCTAATGTAACATCCTACTTTCGATAAGAATTAATAAAATAAATCTCATTTATTTTATAGTGTGTCGTTATCGGTTTAGATGAATAAAATATGAGTTGGGCTTGTGTTAGTTAAATGGATATGATTTATGGACTTGGATTAAAAGGAAATAAGAAAAGGCCATGGGCTTAGTTTTTTAGTTTTTTTTTCTATAAGGCTTAGTTTTATGAAGGTCTTGGCCAGACCTTGGTTTCTTTGATTTCCTATTCAGTGAGTTGGAGGGTTAATACCTCCAGAATTTCTTCAAATGGTCCATCGATATATGGCTTTAATCTATGTCCATTTACTTTGAACTTTTGGCCATTTGCATTTGAGATCTCAACTGTCCCATAGTCTAAAAATGATTCAACTACGTATGGACCTGTCCATCGAGATTTCAATTTTCCTTGAAAAAGACGTAAACGAGCGTTGTATAACAGTACATGGTCTCCAGTTTGAAATTTTTTGTTTCCTTTCAAATGGGCGTTGTGCAGGCGTTTAGTCTTTTCCTTGCAAGACCAGGAATTTTTATAGGCCAATGTTCTCAGATCCTCGAGCTCATGAATTTGATCTTCCCGGTTTACGCCGGTGGATGTTAGATCAAAGTTTATCGCTCTGAGAGCCCATTAGGCTTTGTGTTTTAATTTTACTGGTAGATGACATGCTATCCCGTAAACGAGTTTGAAGAGTGTCATTCCTATGGGGGTTTTGTAAGCCGTTCTGAGGGCCCACAAAGCGTCATCTAACTTTTCTGCCCAATTTTTGCGATTCATTCCTATAGTCCTTTCTAAAATCCTTTTAATTCCTCGATTTGAGACCTCCACTTGCCCACTAGTCGGAGGGCGATATGGTGTTGCCAGTCAGTGGTGAACCCCATATCGTGCTAAGACTTTGTTCATCAAAGTGTTACAAAAGTGGGTACCTCTGTCGCTGATTAGGGCCTTTGTAGTGCCAAATCGTGAAAATAACTTTTTCAGAAATCTTACAACAACTCAAGCATCGTTAGTGGGAAGAGCTTGTGCCTCTACCCATTTAGATACATAATCGACTGCTACAAGGATGTATTTATTTCTGAATGAGTTAGGAATGGGCCCATGAAATCTATTCCCCATACATCAAAGATCTCACAAATTTGAATGCCCTTTTGAGCAATCTCATTTTTGGATGAGATGTTCCCGGCTCTTTGACAAGCATCGCATGCTTGGATCAAAGTATGTGTATCTTTGTATATGGTGGGCCAGAAAAATCCTGCATTTCTGACCGTAGTGGCGGTACCGTGGTGCCCACCCGTAGGTCATTCGTGGCAGTGTTTGAAAATATCTAAGGTTTCCTTGCCTGCTATGCACCTACGAATAACTTGATCAGCGCCTATCCTAAACCAGTATGGATCTTCCCAGAAGTAAAACTTAAGGTCAGAGAAGAATTTCTTCCGCTGTTGATGAGTAAGTCCTTTTCTTAGGATTCTACAAGCTAGGTTGTTTGCGAAGTCGGCATACCATGGACTTTCGTCTCTCTCTTCTATGACGGCTTGAATGTGCATGAGAATTTCATGTGGGAAATTATCGTTGATAATTTCTTTGTGAAGTTCTTCAGGAGCTGGGCATTCTAAGCGTGAAAGGTGGTCTACGGCGACATTCTCTGCTCCTTTTTTGTCTTTAAATTCAATGTCGAATTCTTGGAGTAGTAAAATCCATCGGATAAGTCTGGGTTTGGTATCTTGTTTGTTGAAGATGTAACGTATTGCGGTATGTTCGATGTAAACTATGGTTTTTGAAAGAACTAGGTAGGATCTAAACTTTTCAAAGGCAAAAACTACTGCTAGTAACTCTTTTTCTGTTGTGGTGTAATTTTCTTGTGCATCGTTCAGAGTTTTACTGGCATAGTAAATTGGGTGAAAGTGTTTTTCTTTGCGTTGTCCGATTACGTCTCCAACTGCAAAGTCACTTGCATCGCACATGATTTCGAATGGAAGGGTCCAATCTTGTGTAGTCATGATCGGTGCGTTGACAAGTTTGTCTTTTAATGTGTTGAATGATTCAACACATTCTTCAGAGAAGATGAATGGTGTATCTTTCTCCATAAGTTTGGTCATAGGTCTAGCGATTTTTGAAAAGTCTTTTATGAAGCGGCGGTAGAAACCTGCGTGACCTAGAAAACTTCTAATGGCTTTGATAGAAGTTGGCGGTGGAAGTTTGGATATGGTTTCTATTTTGGCCCTATCAACTTCTATTCCTGCTTGAGATATCTTGTGACCTAGAACAATGCCTTCCTTAACCATAAAGTGGTATTTTTCCCAGTTGAGTACTAATTTACTTCTTCACACCTAACCAACATTTTGTCTAGGTTTTTCTGACAGTGATCGAAGGAGTCTTCAAAGACTGAGAAGTCGTCCATGAAAACTTCCATAGAATGTTCGATCATTTCATGAAAGATGGCCACCATGCAACGTTGGAAGGTGGATGGAGCATTACATAATCCAAATGGCATTCTTCGGTAGGCGAAGGTTCCATACGGACATGTAAAGGTGGTTTTCTCCTGATCTTCAGGAGCAATGGGAATTTGGAAATATCCGGAAAATCCATCAGAAAACAGTAGAACATTTTTCCTGATAATCGCTCAAGCATTTGATCGATGAAAGGAAGTGGAAAATGATCTTTTCTTGTGGCGTTATTAAGCTTCCGGTAATCAATGCAAACTTGCCAGCCTGTGATGATTCTCATTGGTATCAGCTCATCCTTCTCGTTCATTACAACTGTCATTCCTCCTTTCTTGGGTACTACTTGAACGGGACTTACCCAAGGTGAATATGAGATTGGGTAGATTAATCCGGCATCAAGTAGTTTGATTACTTCCTTCTTCACCACATCTTGCATGTTGGGATTGAGACGTCTTTGATGTTGGAACACGGGTTTGTATTCTTCTTCCATGTGGATTTTGTGAGTACAAAAAGGACTTATGCCCTTGATATCCATGATCTTCCATGCGATAGCCTTCTTATGGTTTTTGAGAACCTTAAGAAGTTCGTCTTTCTCTTCTTTAGAAAGGTGAGATGAAATAATTACTGGGAGTTGAGAATCTTTTTCTAGGAAGGCATATTCGAGATGTTTTGGTAGTTCTTTTAACTCTAAGGCTGGTGGTTATTCGATTGATGGTTTTGATTTTTCATTACATTCGGTGATCTCATATATTACTTATGATGCTTCCTGATCATCATTGATATTTTCGTTCTCAAACACGGGTATGTTGAGTGTTTTGTCTAAGACTTGTGTTTCTAGCGGTGTATTGATGGAGGAATCTGGCATATAGCAACTTACGATGGAATCTTTGATGTCAACACAGTATAATGTGTCATCGTGCTGTTGCGGATATTGCATAGATTTTCCTATGTCAAAAGTGAGCCTCGTCATTGACCCTGAGAGAGAGCTTGCCGGTGCAAACATCAATAATAGCCTTTGCGGTGGCTAAAAAGAGTCTTCCTAAAATCAGAGGTACACTTTTGTCTTCCTCCATGTCTAGAATTACAAAATCTACCGGGAAAAAAACTTGTTTTCAACAATGTCCCGAGGATATTTAACAGATCGGTCAGCTAATTGAATGCTCATGCGAGTGGGCTTTGGTTCTCCTATCCCTAGTTTGCAAAAACCGCATAAGGCATTAAATTAATACTAGCTCCTAGATCAGCTAGGGCATTGCTAACAGAAAAATTTTATATAAGACAAGGGATAGTAAAGATCCCTGGATCAGTTATTTTTGTTGGAAGCTTGCTTTGGATGATTGTTGAACATTCTTCACTTAGGGTGACACGCGAGAGCTCCTCCAGCTTCCTTTTGTTTTTCAGCATTTCTTTGAGAAACATGGCATATTTTGGCATCTGAGCGATGGCTTCGACAAAAGGTATGTTGATATGGAGTTGTTTGAAGAGTTCTAAAAACTTCCCGTATTGAGCTTCCAATCGTTCCTGCTTCAGTCTTCAAGGGTATGGAATAGGTGGAACATAAGTTCGGACTGGCTCCTTGGGCTGTATGGTGCTTGTTGGGGCCAGTCTTTCCTGTGTTTCATCAGGAGACTTCTTCTACATAACTGATTCTGAAGTTGGTGAGACAACAGTGGTCATACCGGTCCTGAGTGTAACAGCGTTAGCTGTCGCATTTGGGTTGGTGATTGTGTTGCTTGGAAGAGTGGCAGGTGGCCTTTCGGATGATTGTCGGGCAATTTGTCCGATTTGGGTTTATAGATTCTGTAATGATGCTTGTTGACTTTTGAGGTCAGCTTCATGTTTTAATAATACTCTGCTGATATCAACAGCTCTTGAGTCGGCCTTCTTTTCTGCTTCATTTGTTTTGGTCATCAGTTGGATTAACATTTCTTCGATCTTCGAGTAGCTTGGGTTTTGATGGCTACTAGAACATTGATCTTGGAATTGAGGTTTAGGTTGGAAGGGTTGATTTATCGGTCTTTTTTCGAATCCGGGTAAGGGTTGAGTGTTGCCTCCGTCTTTCTAGCTGAAATTCGGGTGGTTTCTCCATCCTGGATTGTAGTTGTTGCTGAAAGCGTTGTTCTGTCGAGCGATGAAATCGACTTCTTCCATGGACATATTGGCTTGTTTACAGTCATTCGTCTTATAGGATTTCCTCCACAAGTGTCACAGGTGAGTCTGGTTTTTGATAGCTCGGCTTGAAGTTGTTCGAATTTTTTAGAAAGAGCTTCAAGCTGTGCTGTGACAAGAGTGTTAGAATCAACATGGTGTATTCTTTTATGGGTAGGTGTAGATCTTGGTGGGTTGTAAGCGAAACTCTTCTTTGCGGGCTTCTCCAGGACTTTAAATGCTTGGTTAGGTGATTTGGATCCCAGGTCTCCACCAGCGATTTGGTCGATGGCCTGTTTGTTTTTACTGGATTGTGCGTCAAAGAAATTTTGTACTTGTAACCATACGCTCAGTCCATGATGTGGGCATCATCTTAGAAGACTTTTGTATCCCTCCCATGCTGCATGCAACGATTCATCATCATCGGTCCGAAATCCAGTAATGCTGGCTCGGTATTTGGCAGTTTTATCAGGCGGAAAATATTTGAGGAGAAACTGTTCAACCATCTGGTCCCAAGTGGTGATGGAACCAGAGAAATAGATTCTATCCATTCTAGGGCTTGGCCCCTTAGAGATAAAGGAAAGAGTTTGAGCCTGATTTGATCGTTTGAACAGTTTTGGATTTTAAAAGTTCCGCAGATTCGTAAGAATCGATATATGTGAGAAAGAGGGTCTTCGTTGAGAAGACCATGAAATTGAACTGAATTTTCCACCATGTGAATGGTGCTTGATTTTATTTCAAAATTTTCGGTAATTTCGGGTGGAGCCACTCCATTGTCGTAGTTTTCGAGAGTTGGCTTGGCATACTGGCTCATGTACGGCTCATTGTTCTGGCCGCCATCATTTTTTCGGTATGATTTTCTCCTGATGTGGTGGCATCTACTGATTCGTCTTTGATTGCTTCACCGGTTTCTTTGGTCCATTTACGTGCTCGTCGACGAAAGAGTCGTTCCGGTTCAGAAAAATTGGAGAAACAAGCTCAGGCTCAGAAGTAGAGGACATACATGGGACTAAATCAAAATTAAACACTAAAGTATAAGTTAGCTATAGTTAGTCTAAATTTAACTATGAGTTAGGCTAAGCTATACTAAACTAAGGTCTAAATTAATTAAGTTAAAGTAAGGTAAGGATGCGTGCGTGTGGTATAAAATATAAAGGATGGATGATTTGCTTTTGCACAAGATCGTGTTTTAAATTAATAAAAGTGATTTCTACAAACATTAAACACACACAAAATAGGCAAGTGTAGCTATCGTATATGTAGAATAGTATTGGTAAGAACCAAGTATCGATCCGTGGACACAAATGTTTCTAATAGTAAATCTTCGTTTTGATTTAATCGGAGGTTTTAATCATTTTGGGGTTAATTTTTTTGAAATTTTTATAAAATATAAAAACTTATATATAATATATAGGTGACCGAGACAAGAGATTATAAACGAGTAATTCAATTATGTGAAGGTTACCATCTAAGATCAAGAATCCACTCCATTTTAGCATTGATAATTAGTATTTAAACATGTGGTTAAACTTGCCGTAACACTATATGATAGATAGCTCCTTAAGCCTTAAGTGAGCATCTTTGGCACTAAGGAGGTAACATGCGCATTTTAAAGTCAAACCTTTCCTAATGTCACGCCACCTCAATGATGTCAATTTAAGTTGACAAGTAGTTTCGTAAAGTAGAAAGATTATGATTTACTTCAATTTCTCAAATACCAATTCTAACAACTTCGGGTGGTTGTAGTTAACTCACACAACCTCCCCTTGGTTGATTTATATAGGTTATAATTACACATTCTGTTAACATATGATTTCTTAAACTAGCATGGTATCCTAAGCAAAGCCATTTTCGGATTACCAAGACTTAGAAATACATCATAACTTATATCTCATCATTTCTAAGTACAATATAAGGATCCATTTTTCGATAATGAATCAAAGTATTTCTATCTTTCAAGAACATTAATCGATCATGAATGATTGCCAATAGAATTGCCAACCACCAACTTTGAATTAGTGATTTAAGATGGTGAAACATTTCTCATCAAAAGATAATTGTAATATAACCATGTACTTTACTAGACTACACCACATGTTTTGTATAATTATCAAGTAAAACAAAGCTTCTTCATAGATTTTAGATGGTAAAAGGAGTTTAGCTCATAATGAGCATGATGATAAACAATAAGATGAATGATGAGAACAAATACATGATTAAACTTGGAACAATCTAACCAAATGTAGATGAATCTTCCTTCTTAATGGTGATGATGATGGATGATGATAATGGTTGATGGTGATGACCTCCAAGCCTTCAAACTCTTCACTAAGTCTTCTATGTGAGTGTTAGTGTGTGTTTTTATAAGAGAAAACCAGATAAAACTCTTTTCAAGGCACACCAAATGAGTGCAACATGAGCAACTATTTATAGGCAAGAAGCACGACCCCGTGCTTACTTGGGCACGGCCCCGTATTTATAGTGACATGTGCTAAATTCATTTTGTCTTTTCTGGCAGATATCCACGGCTCCGTGGTTGAGAGGCACGGCCCCGTGCTTTTGTTTCCAGATTTTGTCTTTTCTTGTAGATTTTTGTCTTTTCTGGTGTTCAGAAGCACGGGGGCGTGTTTCTTGAGGTATGGGGGCGTGTTTCTTTGTTTTTCTTGTGTTTTCTTATGTTTTTCTTTGTCTTTTTGCTTGTTTCTTCGTTTGGGGCTTGGTTTCACCTGAAATTACATTTTATTATGATAAGTAGCCTTTTATGATATGTTATTTGATAGAAATTGCAGTTTTTAGAGATTATTTGATGCCGAAAAGATGTATATTTTTATGTACATCATTGATCTTGGTCATAATATTTTGGCATTTATTCTTTTAATCTTAAGAAAATTAAAAATTAAGGATTACTTTTACGTTATTAATTTGATGACCTAATATTCACTACAAAAGAATATTAAACAACTATTGTGCTTCAGTTATGGCCAACAGACGTCGATTTTTTTTTTTTTGCTAACTCCATAGATATTGGGATTACTAACTACTAACTAAAAGCTTATATTGATAGGTGTTATTCACAAAGGAAAAGATACATACAAGTTTATTAACGTTATAATCTATCGAGTTAGCAAGGCCTTCCTTGGGTGAACCAAATTATATACTCCATCCGTCCCATTAAAAGTGTTCACATTTCCTTTTTTTTATTTTCCCCATTACATATGTTCACTTTCAAAAATTATTAGCCAATTTCCAAGTTTACCCTTAAACACACACAACTAACATTTATTAAACAATATTTATGGACCCAATTTCCAAGGGCATTATTGTCATTTGGTAAGAAAAAAAACAATAATTTATTCTACCTTAAACTTTGTGTTTTTCAAACTAAGACACTTTGACCGGGACGAAGGGAGTAATACGTTATATGTCTTTCTATGTAACGATACAAACTCTATACCAGATAATAAGTTAAGTCTGTTTTGCGCTCCCATGGTCAACACCAAAATGCAACTTGCGACTGTCATACCCAACCTATGACGGAAATGTAAGGCCCCGTTCCCGGTGCCCTACTTTAGCGCTGGATTTACTCATAAACACAATTTTGAATGTTAGAGTTAATTAAAACTTTTCGTGGAATAATAAAAGTTAACCATTTCTTACAAACCATAGAATACTTGTCTTAAAACAACACAATTGTTTCAACATAAAACATTCAATTAAACATCATTTCCTTCCATCTTTGGATGCCAGCCATTCAGTCCATGCCATGTGTCATTCTCATGCTAGCTCCTTTAACCTATTTACCTGCGTGCATACTAAAAGTCAGCTACGCTGAGTGAGTTTTAGTTAATTAGGTAACATACTATACATTCATATATATGCGGCCGAAGGTACGTATTACGTACTTAAAGTATTTATCATTCTTCTATATATACATACTTTCATTCTCTCATACTTTCCTTCTTTAACATACACAGTACATCCATAACTATTCTTACATTATAAAGAGAATTTCTCCCTACGTACCTCGGATATTGTTAGGGTCCAGTGCCCTCCATCCTCGGATATTATTAAGGTTCGACGCCCTCCATCCTCAGATATTATTAGGGTCCGGTGCCCTCCATCCTCGGATATTCTAAGGGTCCAGTGCCCTTCTTCCCATGCAATCATACCATCATACATTCATGTCATTACTTTTATATTTATGTAATTTAATACATACCCTTAACATTTCCTAAATCATTCATAACACATACATATATCATTTATACATCAATCGTAAAACATTCACATATCATACACTTACCACTTAAGGAAAGTGTATTAACTAATCACATCGAGTATGCACACAACCCCGAAAACATAACAAGAAATGGGGCTAGAAGCTCACCTGGGTCCAATTCCTTTCAGAGTTAATAGTAACTCCTTTCCTTAACGGGGCGTGGCTAAGTGTATTAGAATTACAAGTATTAATTTACTAGCCATAACTAGATCATACTTCTATGTTTATGTAAAACCTAACTAATGGGCGTAAGGAGGCAGTGCCCATGGCAGCGGGGTCTAGGGGCGGCCGCCCCTAGTAGGTTCCAAGGGGCAGAGCCCCTGGCTAGGGTCGAGCTGACCTAGCAGGGTCTCGTTTTAAATTTTACCTTTCATAACTAATTATTTTCATATTCAAAGCTTATATATCATATAAGTCATATCTATTGTTAACATACGTATACGCCGTTCATCTTTCGTTTATTTGAAAAATCACTTAGGCCCGTATATGTCATTGGGTGTATAAGTCAACCCAACGCATAAGTCATCCCTCGTATAAGTCAATCCACGTATAAGTTTCTCCATATAACTTATACGTCCGTATAAGTTGTACGTCGTATAAATTATACGCCGTGTGTAAGTTATACGCATAAGTGACTTATACGTTCTTAATATACTTATACGCTGAACCATACATATAAGCTGAACATATACGTACACGTTGAACATACATATATGCTGAACATACATATACGTTGGACATACATATACGTTGAACATCGATGTGTGCAAAATTATACACATTATTTATATCATTTATCCCCGATTTTATACACTTTTCATAACAAATCCATTAAGTTTGATACTAAATTATTTGTAACATGGATTTGTAGGTTCAAATGATGAATTGGTCCAAATAAACAAGAAATAACAACCAAACGGACACAATTCATAAACTTAACAAAACCGGAAATGAAGTAACAAGGTCCGAAATAGGAATGAAGCAACTTGGTCCGAATAAAAATTGGTGAAAAACCAAAAGAAAGAACGAAACCAGAAGAGATGAAGATAAAAAGCAAAGACAAGACTTGAAGATAAAAGACTAACAAGACACTAGAAAATCTTACGGGCTGTAAAGATTTGAAGACAACAGTTCAATTGAACCTTATGACCATAAAGATTTCTAGACAAAACACTAATGAGCTGTCACGAGAGTCAAAATCTAGAAGGATTAGACTTGACACTTATGGGTTGTAAAAACCCTTATGACCCATAAAGAACCGTCGGTCATTATTGTATCACAAAAGTCATCGTCGGTGCAACCAAGATCCAAAAAATCCGGAATAGATAATATCAAAACATTTAAAAATAACACTCATGGGTCAAAAAGTCACCTTACGACCCATAAAGACTGTCGGTAGGAAACAAGATCCTAAAATTTGGAGTTGGAGATAAGGTCTGAGAAAAATTTACTTTTATTAGGTCATAAGGATACTGTTGAAAACATTACGACCATAAGTGTTTCAGATTTTTAGCTACAAATACTAGCCCGAGTTTCAACCAAAATCATCCCATTTATTACATTTCTTCTCTCTAATTAGCTAAATAAACTCTAAAGGAGTGCTAAGGAGGTTCCAAGAGTCTCGAGGAGGTTTAAATCACTTTCCGAGAGTTCCGAAGTTTTTCCCGAACACCCCATGAGTACTATGTCTTTACTTTGTAAGTTTAATTTGGTTATGTTAACAGCTATGTTTGGATAATAATCTATTAGTTTTGACATTAAGGGCTCTATTTTGTATTATAATTCTAATGTGAAATAGTTATTTGATTTTATTATTGAAAGGTTTCCTTGGTATAATATCTTGAACTTTAAATCCGAAACTCCGTTCGGATTTAAATTAGTTTGTTAATGAAGCTGATCAATTTATTTATATGCTAATGACGTTCTTCAAAGTTTAAATATGAAATATGATTTTAATCTTGATAATTAAGGAACAAATGACGATTTTGCGTTTGTCTATGAATTCAATTTTGTTATAGAAATTGTACAATGTGATTTAGTATTCCTAACGACGTGAACACTAAATGATAATTAATACTTTCATCACATGCAACCCGCACGTTAAGATCCGAACATCGTGAGCTTAGGTAGCGAGTTGGCTCTAACTAACGAACTGCGCTTAGTTAGGCATAGATGGAGGGAACGTCCGAATGGCGTGACGTTTAGTAATGATACAGATATTTTAATGATAAAAATCATTGCACCATAATTATTGATCATCGTAACTCGCTTTTAGAAGTATGAAATTCCCCTTGTATCGGAACTATCTTTAATAATTGTCTCTTTCTAAGTTAGCTATTTTATCTTTTAGCTATATGCTAATAATTGGTACTACCACTAGTTAGTTTTATGATTATATAATTTATAATTTGCACAAACCCCTATTACGAATACTATTTCTAAATAGTTTGTGGTTATAAATTTGCTAAGTCGCATTCGCTGTGGACACGAACCTTACTTCCACTCATACTATCCCTAATAGTGTGTAACATAGTAAGTTAACATTTATAAGTTTATTTTCTAGAGCTGACGACACACAACAAATTGGCGCCGTTGCCGAGGACTGCATCCAAAATTTCACTTTTATGCCAAGATCTTTATGAACTGGTAAACCACTCGATATCGATCTAGAAATAGAAAAAACCCGAAGAGATTAAGGAAACAGGGAAAACTTCGAAAGAAGTTAGCAAATCCTTCAACCTCTACTCAATCACCACCGGTCGTTGACATTTGGGAAAACATTTCCTTGTCAAATGACTATGAATCATCTTCAAGTCCCACGTCACAAACTCGACTTCGACCTAAGATTTGGACCCAATGAAAATAGCAAACCCAATCGAGCAAACCTTTCGAGAATGGGCGAACCGCGATGTTCCCCAACAACCTCTTTGTATCAATTATCCCGTTATGCCAAATTTCGAGCTGAAATCAGGCCTTATACATTTATTGCCATCTTTGCGAAGCCTAAAGATTGAAGATCCTCACAATTTCCTCAAAGAGTTCCACGTCGTGTGCACCTGAATGAATCTAAATGACGTCTAGAAAATCAAATCAAACTTAGGGCATTCCCCTTTGCTTTTCAAGATTCAGTGAAACATTGGTTCCAGGGTCGGTTACAACCTGGAATGGACTTGCAAGAACTTTCCTTGACACATACTTCCCTGAAGCAAAAGCGTCCACTCTTTATAGAGAAATCACAGGAATCAAACTAGCAAAAAGAGAGCCTCTACATGCTTAGACCATGAGTAGTCATAAAGCTCCACCATCTGGCGTTATGCGTCACGTGGCGCCCGGTCAGAGTTATGGTTTTTTACAAAAACTGGGTGTAGTCATAATGCCCCACCCCCAGGCGTTATGCGCCACGTGGCGCCCAATAACGTTTACACTTTTTTGCACCCACCACTGGATCCAATTATTCCGGCCACCACGAAACCCACTGGATCCATTATTCCGGCCACTTGATATTTCCCTAAATATGTGATATATTACATAATACTAACAAATACAAGTACTACATTCATACATACACTCCGTCCGTACTACTACTGTATTTCTTTTCTTTCTTTCTTCTATTAACCTAAACCCTAAATCTATCATATTCATTCTATCAAAACAACAAGAACACCGACCGCCGCTACCATAACAGCCGTACGTTTTCACCTCCATTCCATTGTCGATCGATCTCAGTTTGATTCACCACCATCTTCTCAATCAATCAGGTAACATGAGTTCAGTTTTTATGTTTACTGGCTTCATCGGCCACAATCATTCCGGCCACCATGAAATCACCGGCCACCATGAAAACCACCGGATCTTGACTTGATTATGAAACCCACCTTGAAAACCACCAGATTCTTAATTCTCGTGTCTTCACCCGCGTTATATATAAAACGCCGAAAAAAAAGAAAACCCAAAATGTCGGGGGGGGGGGGGGTGTGCCCCCGGCGTTATAGCTCAAAACGCCGCGAAAACGGTGCGACTACGGATGGTCTTACTGAGAAAGGTTCAAGGAGATATGTAGCAAATGTCCTCAACATGGAGTCTTGGAGCATCAACTACTTCAATACATATATCAAGGAATGGCACCCATAGAGAGACGATTGCTAAGTGCCTCAAGTGGAGGAAACCTACTCGACAAAACCCCATAATCCAATCGGCTGCGGATGACACAAAACATTCAACACATGAAGAAGAATGGTATCCAGATGTACCACGTGCAGTGAAAGGAGTAAGTACTCCTCACATTGAAACTCAATTGGCTGAGTTAACAAAAGCAGTCCTGATGCTTACGAAGGATAAAGCAGCTAAAGCACCACAACGGGCATGTGGAATATGCTTATAAAAAGGACACCCCACTGATATGTGTTCAATGCTGCAAGAAAATGTCGAACAAGCAAGTGTAGTTGGCGGATATCTTGGACAAAACACAAGGAAATACGATCAACCACGAGGAAATCTATATTGGGGACAACCCACCAACTTTGGCTACCAACAAAGACCACCTCAATATCAACCATGTCAACCCTTTACAAACCAACAATGTCACACCCCAACCTACAACGAAAATGCCAGAGCGTGAGCTGATTGCCCACAGCTCTTAAGGTACTATCATGAAATTATAAAACGACAATATCTAATTAATTTATTTATTATAAAACAACATTTAAATACAACAAAAATAAAAAAAATACAAATACAAAACCAACTATTCTTGTATATGTTTATTATCCTAAAACCATCTATACGTGAGCTTCAGTTCGATAAGCAATCCAATCTATCACCTGCAAATGCGTACAAAATATATATTTGTCAACAACACATGTTGAGTGAGTAGATCACCAATTTTGACACAAAAAAATTGTAATATATAATGATATAAATGGATGAATAAAAAATAAGCAAAACTGTTATCTGTGGGTATAAACAATGAAATCGTTAAGCAAGTAATGAGTGTCGGTGAAACCATTGTCAATGCGATCGGGCTCCGGCCACTACGAAGATCGTATGATCATACTATAATGAGATTATGTTGGACCTCTCCGAATGCGATTCAAGTAAGCAAGTAAGCAAATGGCAAGTAACAGACAGTCATTCAATTGATACACAACACAAAGTTCACAGTTTTCGTTTGAGAAATAATAAGGTAAATAATTTGATAAATGGTAAGCAAGTGTCCCCAAAACATTTGAAAACAAGTAAAATAGGAGAGTGATTACTCATGTGACGGATGAAAGAAATAAGTGATTATGAGAAAGAGATGAATCCTTCAGGATATACCATCAAGGATTCCTAATTAAATAATATAATATTAAATTAATTATAAATTAATTAGTAATGAGTCAACACGTATAATGACTTAAAGTTTCGATATGATTTGAGTTATGGTTTGAGATTGGAATGTTTATTAATTGATCAATGGGTTTCTATAATAATTATTATTGCAAAGATTAATATTATTGATTATCATTTATAAGAAACATCACTTTATTATTTACAAAATCACCTTTAAACTAGACTAAGTTCCAATTTGCCTCCCTGGGTTATATCGTCGGGAGATGAAATAACCATTGAAAATGAATTTGTGCATGTTGCACACCTATGTTTCTCCGGGGGTTTTTCTGGCTCCTGCCTTCAGTTGACCAAGACCTGTTAAAAATGTTGAAATTATGTTTTTACCCCTAAGCCTTTAATTCAGTTTAACAATAATCATCCAAAACCATGTAAATGCTGGGATTCGAACACCAGACCTCCAGTTTAACAACCCACCAAAGCTACCACTTGAACTAAGTTAGTGTTTGGTATAACTATACAACATAAACTATATTTTATCACTTTTAACACTTCATCTTCCTCAATTATAATTAGGGTTCCTAAGTTTTAATTCCAGACAATTCATCTTTCATTTTAATCTTCACCACTTCATCCAAACCGCTTAATCAACAACAAACAGATGAATCAAAGTTAACACTATACAGCAATCAAACTAAATTAGATAAACAATCAGATCAAATGAATCTAAACCAGAACAGAACAGAACATTCAGATATTAATATTAACCTATCTATCGAATCCGAAGCTTAATCAACTAACAAACACATTTGATTGAACAACAAACAGGCTTAAGCAAATCAATTGATTCAATTAAATAATATTAACAATAAAAAAATTAGTTCATCGATGAATCTGAACTATGAATCAGATCCAAAACTTAATCGAAGTGTAAAACTATGAAATAATCGAATTAATTAATAAAAATTTTACTTGTAAATTGATTACTATGAACTGTGATCAGATCTGAAGCTCAATTATAATCAAAATAAAGTGGATATATATATATATATACCTGAGGGAAATTGTTGGACTGAGCCTATACACTTCCGTCGTGACTGAGAATAGCGGCGGAGGTGAGGTGGTTGCCTTCGATCTGACTAGTCTTCGGATAACAACAGCGTGACGAGATAGTGACGGAATAGGTGTTCCAGTGAAGGATGATGGAGGTGACAGGAGTAGCCGGAACACGGCGAAGAACAATACGATGAGCAGCCGGAAGACGGAGAAATCGTTGACGGTATTTTCTAGATGAAACGGACTCGAATTGGATCTGGATTTATGAATTAAAGTGAAATTGATGTGAGATTGGGGTGTTTTTAGATTATAAAGTGATAATAAAGAGATGGAATTTGTAAGTGGGTTTTGAAGCAATTTCTTTGATCTACGGGAGCCTATTAATTGCTTCAACTCTTATTTCAATTTGCAGGTGGAATTTGCAGGTGGGTGTTGAAGCAATTTCTTTTTATTTTTTTCATTATTATTATTATTATTATTTTTAAATTGTAACATTTATAACTTATGTTTTCTTATTCGTGTGTTGGTTTATTACATTGAAGCAATGTTTATGACTTATGTATTTTCTTATTCATGTTTATGTTTTTTTACTTAATTGAGTTATGCAACGCTTATGACATTGATCAACCACACCAATGTTACAAATAGGATATTAACAAAAGTATATACAATATATTTCGAGAGGGTTGATAAACCAACAGATTACGAGTATCGCGTTGTAAATTAGCGTCACCGCGGCATCACGCGGGTTCTGTACTAGTATATATATATATATATATATAATATAAATATAAATTACAAAGACGTACAACAACGAGAAACGTGAATTAAAGTGTCGAGTTTTAAATAAAAAGAATAAGGTCTACAATTATTAAAATATACTTATAATACTTATAAATATATGTATATATATAAATATATATATATATACACGTAACAAAATCTTTTAACGAAAACTTGGCAAATGACGTAACTTAATGATGTCGATTTTCATAGAATATTGTTTATTATTGAAAATTGTTAATCATCCTTTATTAAAATTAATTGCATTAATTATCAAGAAGACTAATAAAAATGAAACTAAAATACCAGGTGGCCGGGTTCGGACACGCGTCCACCAGGTCCCAACAGACATACACAACCATCTGTTCTAACATGGCAATTGATTAGTAAACAGAAATAGATTAATATAAACATAAACGAACGGAAACCCCCAAACTATAAATCCTAATTTGCACACTCGTTCAATCCGTTTGATTTGGTTTAATTAAGATTAGGGCTTACGTTCTACAGGTTAGGGCGACTGTATTACATGTTTTAGTTACCAGAAACAATGAAGAATTAATGGTGAATGACGAACAACAAGCGACGACGATTATGGGATCAATACATGTAATAACAGAAGAATATAATGCAATTGAGGTTGGGGTTTAGAGTCGCCGGGTTACATAGAAGGTGTATCTGTGTTTAATTGGATTATAACCATGTTTATATAGCAATTTAAGGAACGATTATAGGATGGTTCGTTTTAATATTATCAAGTTATAACGAATTGATTCTATCCCTTAACTACAAGTCGGTTTAGGTTGTTTTTATCATATAAATTATTTGACTATAATCAATCTTGATTATAATTATGAAAATTGTGGATCAAGCAAAATTCGGGTAACGAGTTTAACTATAAATTAAAAAAAAATACGTGTTGTTATAAACAAAATTTCCAACAACGTCAACAACCACAAACACAACAACCAAGCAGCTCTGGAATTTCTTTAGCAGACATTGTGAAGAATTTGGCTGCCAGTACTTAAACATTCCAACAAGAAACAAAGGCCAACATCAAGAATCTGGAGAAACAAATGGCTTAGTTAGCTAGTTCAGTGAGTAGACTCAAATCTCAAGGAAAACTACCCGCACAAACAGAAGCAAACCCCAAGCACAATGCTTGTGCCACCACACTGAGAAGTGGAAGGAAGTACGACAGTCCAGAATTGTAAGAAGAAGAACAAGAAGTCGATTTTGAAAAGAAGACCGAAGAAAAAAGGATACTGACAAGTCAAGTGAAGTAATACCTAAGTTCAAGGTCCCTCTCCATTCCCCTCAAGATTTTTAGGCACGAAGAAAGAAAGAGAAGAGCACGAGATCATGGAGACGTTTCGAAAGGTGGAAGTAAATATTCCCCTCCTTGATGCCATTAAGCAAGTCCCTTGATACGCTAAGTTCTTAAAATAAATTTGCAATTCAATGAAAAAGCTTAAAGAGAATGAAACCGTCAAGGTCAACGAGAATGTCCTCAGCCGTCTTACAAAAGAGACTCCCACCAAAGTGCAAGGATCCTGGTGTTTTCATATTACTTGTAAAATGGGAAATCTAAGCTTACCAAGAGCTATGCTTGATCTCAGAGTCTCCATCAACGTCTTACCATATTCCATTTTCAAAACTCTCAACGTAGGACCGTCGAAAAGACAGGGGTAGTCATTCAATTGGCTGACAAATCCATGGTCCACCCAAAAGGTGTATTAGAGGACGTGTTAGTACAAGTGAATGCACTGGTATTTCTTGCTGATTTCTATGTGCTAGACATGGAAGATGGTGACACTTCTGACTCAAGTTACATTTTGTTAGAAAGGCCATTTCTAAAGACTGCTAAAACAAGGATTGATGTTTATAGTGGCACCCTCTCCATGGAATTTGATGGTGAGATCATAAATTTCAATATTTATGATGCTATGCGGTATCCAAGTGATGTTTCATCTGTGAACTGGTTAGATGTAATCGATTTTTTAACTGATGATTACTTTGAGTTCTCTAACCATGACACTCTAGCATTAATCTTTAACAAAAGCCTTGATGAAGCATCAACAAAAGAACTCGCAAAAAAGATCAAACTTGAAGATGAGCTGATAGAGCTGGTATCCCTTATGGATACACAATTCAGGTATGAAACAACCAAGCTGCAATTACAAGTTACTCAACAAAAGCTCCTACCGTCCATTGTGCAAGCTCTAGATCTAGAGTTAAAGACTCCTCCTAATCATCTTAAGTATGTTTATCTTGGAGATATTGATACATTGCCAGTAATCATATCCAACAAACTGTCCACGAACCAAAAGGATGAATTGGTCAACATGCTCAAGCAATACAAAGAAGCAATCTGGTGGGCCATAGTTGGCATAAAAGGTTTGAGTCCATCCCTTTGTATGCACAAGATCCTCATGGAAGATGACTACAAGCCCACACGTGTAGCACAAAGAAGACTGAATCCTCCCATGCTGGAAGTTGTTAAGAAAGAGATTCTAAAACTACTCAATGCATGTATGATTTACCCAATCTCTGATAGCAAATGTTCAAGTTTTACCCAAAAAGACTGGTATCACTGTTACAAAGAATGAGCAAGGCGAACTAGTTCCCACTCGTGTGCAAAATGGGTGGAGAATGTGTATTGACTAAAGAAGGCTAAATGCCTCCATTCGAAAAGATCACTTCACTTTGCCTTTCATCGATCAAATTTTTCAGAGTTAAGCATGTAAAAATCATTATTGTTGCTTAGACGGATACTCTGGTTTCCACCAAGTACCTGTTGCACCCGAAGACCAAGAAAAGACAACGTTTACGTGCCCTTTTGGTACGTTTGCATACCGACGAATGCCATTCGGTCTTTGTAATGCCCCGGCTGCCTTTAAGAGATGCATGGTAAGTATTTCCTCGGATTATGTTGAAGAATTATTGAATTTTTTATGGACGACTTTACTATTTATGGAAAATCTTTGATGAATGCTTATATAAAATTAAAAAGATTTTGGAAAGATGCATTGAGACCAATCTTGTGTTAAATTACGAAAAATGTCATTTTATGGTAGATCAAGGTCTCATTCCTGGACATATTGTTTCACAAAAAGGGTAGGTATATAAGGCAAGAATTGATATTATCAAAACTTTACCTTACCTTAAAAGTGTATGGGAAGTATGCTCTTTTCTTGGACACACATGTTTTTATAGGAGATTCATCAAAGACTTTTCTAAAATCAGCAAACCTTTGTGCGAACTCTTACAAAAAGATGTAGAGTTCGTCTTCCTTGAAGACTGTAGAGAGACCTTCGATGCATTGAAGGAGATGTTGGTGACATCACCTGTAATCCAACCTCCTGATTGGGACTTCCCATTCGAGATTATATGTGATTCCAGTAACTATGTAGTGGGAGCAGTACTAGGTCAAAGAAAAGACAAAGTGACATACGTGATTTACCACTCTTCTAAAGTCTTAGATCCAGCTCAACCCAATTTGAAAAGGAGCTTTTAGCTATTGTCTTTGATTTGGAAAACTTTAGGAAATATCTACTCGGCACAAAAGTAATTGTATTCTACGACCACGCTGCATTGAGGTATCTCATGACAAAAAGTATGCAAAGCCAAGATTAATTCGATGGGTGCTTTTACTTGAAGAATTTGACTTAGAAATTCGATACAAAATTGGAAAGCACAACTTGGTGGCTGATCAGCCGAGCAAGATCATCAACAATGACGATCCTGTCGGGTTCCAGTGGTGATCAGCCAACGGTTTAACCCGGTTTAATAAATTGGTTTCATAATTATTAATCACATTAATAAAAGAATACGCAGCGGAATACAAAAACGAGTAATCACCATTTAACGGAATCGTACAGGATCCGGTTACAAACAATATGAGTACGAGTCAAACAAAATAAATATAAATGTAAACCGACAATATATTTAAGTTTACGTCGGTTAATAAATAACCGGTTGAGACACTGAGGGCTAACGAACAACGCTAGGTGACTATACGAGACAACGACCAACGATGGCGGTGTATGACGACAATCGGCAGCGGCGGTGATGGCTAGCTGCAGCGGCGGTGGCTACTGCGGTGGTGCAGGACAAGATGCACAGCAGCGATAGAGAGCGAGAAACACTTTGGTGGCCAATGGCAGGCGGCGGCGGTGACCGGCGGTGCTCGGGAGTTTGAGTGAGGCCTCACACTTTACCAGTTTGAATCAAACACACAGTAAGAGGTCCAATCAAACACACAGTAAGTTTGGGTGAGGCCTCACACTTTACCAGTTTGAATCAATGAAGGAGCCAAGATGTCTAACTATTACATATCATGTAAGAGTACAAAATCCCATGTTGATTACATACAACTCCCACTGAACTTCAGAATATTCTCAACCAATACCTTTATGACTAGCAGTTACGTGACAACGGTTGACATTGATCAAAGAATACCTTTGGTAAACGAGAGTTCCAATATGTATCTCAGGTCTAAGGATACTAAATGAGCATACCAATATCAAACCATCTTATGACTAAGATCTATGAAGATGATTTGATACGAGTTACATCCAACGTCATTAATAATGAAGTCTGTGAGTTTGGAAGTCAACTCCTTAAGTCCAAAGTCATAATAGTCTTAATTCAGAATCGTTCCCACGAGTCTGACCAACTACGTATGATTTAGAATATAATATTCATGGATTAAACGTATTAAAATGAACACAGTTATAATATTCAACGTTTGCATTTAACCATTAAATCAAAAGTGAACTCAAAAGTATAACTGTTTAAATGTTCGTACATCCAAATACTAAATCAAAACAAATTACTAGCTAATCTAAGACCGATAACATCCTTGTGTTGGTCATGCTTGTCCTGAGTCATCGGCTTAGTGAACGAACCTGCTAGGTTTTGATCTGTATCTACTTTGCTTATTATGATGTCTCCTCATTCCAATAATTCCCATATAAGGTGGAAGTTCCTGAGGATGTACTTGGCTCTGTGATGAGATCTGGGCTCTTTGTCTTGAGCAATAGCACCTATTTTATCACAAAACACCTCGATTGGTTTGCGAATACTCGGAACCATATCGAGATCAACGATGAACTTTTTCATCCAAGCAGCATCTGATGCAGCTATGTATTCAGACTCAGTGGTGGAATCTGCCACCACACTCTGCTTGGAGCTATTCCAGTAAATAGCTCCTCCATTGAGAGTGAATACAAATCCTGATTGTGAGCGATAATCATCTCGGTCAATATGGAAGCTAGCATCAGTGTAACACCTTACAGTGAGCTCTTCTTCCACTCCTCCAAACACCAAGAACATGTCTTTGGTCCTTTTCAGGTACCTCAAGATGTTCTTTACTGCAGTCCAATGGGCGAAGCCAGGACTCTGCTGAAAACGGCTAGTCATGCTTAAAGCATACGAGACGTCAAATCTAGTGCTTAACATAGTGTACATGCTAGAGAAAATCGCTGAAACATATGGAATTGCTTGCATGTGCGTTGTCTCAATGTCCGTTGCCGGATATTGCGATTTTCTTAACACGGTTACTTTAGCAATGGGAACAATTCCTTTCTTGGAGTTTTTCATTGAGAAGCGTGCCATTACCTTTTCTATATATGTACTTTGACTTAGCCCTAGAAGCCGCTTAGACCTATCTAGGTAGATCTTGATTCCCATAATATAAACATCTTCACCAAGATCTTTCATTGCAAAAACAAGATCCCAACCAGTGCTTAACTTCCTTAAGCATAGGAATGTTGTTTCCAATGATCAGTATATCATTCACATACCTGATGAGGAACGATATAGTGCTCCCACTATCCTTTTTGTAAACACAAGGCTCGTCTTCATTTTTGATAAAACCAAACTCTTTGATTTTCTCATCAAAATGTAGTTTCCAGCTGCGAGATGCTTGTTTGAGTCCATAAATGGACTTATTAAGTTTGCACACCTTATTAGGATATTTAGGATCGACAAAACCTTCAGGCTAAACCATATAGACATCTTCCGAATGGTTTCCATTAAGAAAAGCGGTTTTGACATCCATTTGCCATATCTCGTTGTCATAATACGCAGCTATGGCAAGTAATATCCTTATTGACTTAGTCATAGCAATGGGCAAAAAAGTTTCATCATAGTCAACCCCTTGAGTTTGAGTAAAACCTTTCGCTACTAGCCGTGCTTTATAGGCCTGTACATTTCCATGCATATCAGTTTTTCTTTTGAAAATCCACTTGCTCCCTACTATCCGACCTTCGGGGGGTAGCTTAACCAAGTTCTAGACTTGATTTTCGTGCATAGATTGCATCTCGGCGTTCATGGCTTCTTGCCATTTCTCAGATTTCGGATCTACGGCGGCAGATTTGTAGTTAGTAGGTTCGTCATTTGACTCGGCTAATAATAGGACTTCGGGACCATCCAGATGCCATAGGTATCTAGGATTTGGTACAGGAGTTATTAATTTCTGCGAACACTCGTGTTTATGTATGATGTATCAGCAAAAACACCTTGTTGATCAGACGCCTCAACTTCCTTAGCGGTTGTTTTTGGTTCTCGAATTTCTTCAAGATCGACAAGATTATTCCTAGTTCCTCGATCGAGAATTTCTTTCTTGAGGAAGTGGCCCATACTTTTGATAAAAATCAAATCTATATCAGGGTGGAAGAATTAATATCCGCTTTTGTTGTAGTATCTGACGAAAACAAGTTTTACGCCACGGGGATCGAGTTTGTCATCAGAATCGCTGGTGACATATGCATCGCATCCCCATACTCTAAGGAAAGACAAATTGGGCTTACGCCCATGCCATATCTCATATGAGGCTTTGTTTACCTTTTTAGTTGGAGCTAGATTAACAATACGGGCGACGGTAATAAGGGCAAAGCTCCAAACGGAGTGAGGCAAGTTAGTTCTACACATCATCGATCGGACCATGTTTAGAAAGGTTATATTTCTCCTCTCGCTCACGCCATTATGTTGGGGTTTGCCGGGTGGAGTTAGCTGTGAAACAATTCCACGCTCTTTTAGATGATTGTTGAACTCTGAGCTGAGATACTCTCCACCTCGATCTGATCAAAGAATTTTAATAGTTTTTCCGGGTTGGTTTTCCAATTCATTTTGAAACTGTTTGAACTTTTCAAAAGTTTCATGTTTGTGTTTCATAAGATACACATAAGCATATCGACTATAATCGTCAATAAAAGAAACGAAGTATCTTTCATGGTTTCTAGACATAGTTCACAAAGGGCCACATACATCGGTATTTATAAGTCCTAACAGATACCTAATCCCTTTCTCGTTCACTTTTATGAGTGAAGGAGTCCTTAGCGAGTTTGCCAGCTAAACAAGACTCACAGTCGTTAAAAGAGTCTGGTCTCGTGGATTCAAGAATCCCTTCGGATTGGAGTCTTTTAACTCGTGCCTTGCTTATGTGACCAAGTCAGCAATGCCATAGAAACGTATCAATGATGCTAAATCTGATACGTTTAGAAAGATTAAATACATTATTATTATTAATTTGAACATCGATATCATAAATACCATTTCAAGGTTTAGCCTCAAAATAAAAGATATCATTTAAGTAGGCAGAAATAGCAATACCATTAAAATTGTACTTAAATCCTTGTTAAAAAAATAAAGAAACTAAAATAATGTTTCTGGTCAAACCAGGTGCAAACAAACAGTTATTCAAAGTAACTACAAGGTCAGACGGACAAGCAAAATGATATGTGCCCGTTGCAAGAACTGGGACTCTCTTCCCATCACCAACGCTGAGTTCCATGCAGCCTTGTTTCAGTTTCTTCCAGTTTTCAGGTTTTTGCAAGACATTAACGATGTGGTAACCACATCCGACATCAAATACCCATGTGTTTCTAGAAATAGTGAAAAGCTCAATAACGTGTATAGAAATACATTTAGAAGAGGCTTCACCATTGGCCATCTTCTTTGCTAGCTCAGCTAGATGCTCGGGGTAGTTACGCATCCAGTGCCCCATCTTGTTTCACCTGTAGCACTGGCTCTCCTCAGGAGGCGGCGGTGGTACCTTTGCAACACTCTTGTTAGTGTTGGTGGCATACTTGGCAGCAACAGTAACCTTCTTCTTGCCTTTACCGTTATAACCCCGGTTCTTGGGTTTAGGCTTCTTGACACTAGCAGATCGAACCACCAGAACTTGATTAGTTTTAGTAGGAATGTTCATCTCAGCCATCTTGAGCATACCATATAGCTCCGGCACTGTCTTCACCCAGACATTCATATTAAAATTCATTACTAACTGGTCATAAGAGCTGGGGAGAGAGTTCAATATGAAGTCCTCTGCCATTTCATATGACAGGGGATAATCAAGTTTCTTCAGTTGGTCGATGTACCCTTTCATCTTAACGACATGCGCACTAACAGGGGATCCATGTTTCGTTTTGTAGCTGATAAGCTATTTCATGATCTCATAGCGTTCTTGACGGGCTTGTTTTTGGAACATACCCTTGAGTTGCTTAAGCACTCATAGGCACCAAAATCTTCCAATCCTTTAGCAAGCTCGTAAGACATGATGGCTAGCATAATGCAAGTGACTTCAGCAGAGTCGTCATTATGCTTCTCAAGAACCTTTTTGGCACCAGCTGCATTGTTTTCAGGCTCTAATGGAACCGGTCCATTGAGAACATAGAGCTTTTTTGCCATTTTGAGAACAAGCCTCAAATTGCGGTGCCATTCAAGAAAATTAGTGCCATTCAGTTTTTCTTTCTCAAGAATAGTCTTGAGGGTGAATGAGGAGTTATTATCAGTTGACATCTGTTTAAATAAGCAAAAGTAATTTAATTAGTATTTTTGATGTTATAATCATATTATTAAAGACCCAATTAACATTTATAAAATAGTGATTTGAGAATCTGACTTCCTGTTAGTAATGGCAGCTATAGCACACAACATGAATAAGTGGTTAGATAGACTGACAACGATAACCAATTGTGAATAAAGCACAACTCTCGGTTATGAGGCCTATTAAGACAACAATTGCGTATGTAGATACGTTTAGCCCCATCTATGCCCACTTTAGTCTTCAGACAACTGTAGCACGTTACATAAGAGTAAAGTAATAGTCGCCCTAGTACAGTCACATGTGAAAGGGCCGGATGTGTCAACGAAACCCTTTTACCTTGAAGGGATAGCCTAGAAAAAAAAGTGCGGTGCTGTAGCTCCAAACACTTGAAATTTCGCAGTATGCCTCCAGTGTGGCTTATAGTAGGATGACATAGACTATTGATTTTAAAATTGGGATTAATTTTGAATTTACCAAATAGAGCAAAAGTCCAATTTTACTGTATTAATCGGGACAAGATGATGAAACCTTTCATCTCTCAAGACATTTAGTTTTAAATAACCTATTAAAACTAAGTTTGCCGCGATATAGCTAACCAGTTTTAAGTTAATAGAAAAATCTATTAAGTTATAAGTGTTTGGAAATTAAATAATGTTTAATTTGCAAAAACATAATTGGTTAATTAAAAATTAATTTTAATATATTTGGTATTAAGTTGGTGGTATTATAATCTATTATAATAAAGCAAGCAACCACAATAGCAAACAAGAATATGTAAATCTTAAATAGCCAATAAAGTTGATTGGTCTTGCTAGAGCCTATTAGCAAGACCAATCGGGTCAAAGGGTCACAACACAAAACAACCACATGGATGGACTCTTGGTGCATCCCGTCATCTTTGTTAACTCCCACTGACTTCAAGAACTTCGTGAGCTCGTCCTCGGTTTTCCTTCACGTCTTCTTCATTACAATTATTATAATACATATAATGAAAAACCAAACCCTATCTATTACAAATTTGAACCATCAAAGTGGTCAAAAACCATAAAATAAAACCGAAGAATAAATACAACTTTGAACCATCCATATGGCCAAAATAAAAACCAAACAACCAAACACACAGTGGTCGGGCCAGATTTACATATTCAATAAAATATAATCGAGCAATATTTTGGTCGAATAAAATAAATAAAAATTGACCAAACCAAGATTGCTCCAAAAATTATCTAGATCAAAAACTTTAACTAGTTTGAAGTTTATGATGTAGATCCGGTGAAAAGACCGGATTCGACTCGTATGTTGTAACCTGGCTCTAATACCACTGTCGGGTTTCAGTGGTGATCAGTCAGTGGTTTAACCCGGTTTGATAAATTGGTTTCATAATTATTAATCACATTAATAAAATAATGCACAGCGGAATACAAAAATGAGTAATCACCATTTAACGGAACCGTACAGGATCCTGTTACAAACAATACGAGTACGAGTCAAACAAAATAAATATAATTGTAAACCAATAATATATTTAAGCTTACCTCGATTAGTAAATAACAGGTTGAGACACTGAGGGCTAACGAACAACGCTAGGTAACTAAACGACACAACAACTGACGATGGCAGTGTATGAAGACAAACGGCATCGGCGGTGATGGCTTGCGGAAGTGGTGGTGGCTACTGCGGTGGTGCGGAACAAGATGCATAGCAGCGGCAGAGTGCGAGCAATAGTGCGGCGGCCTATGTCGAGCGGCGGCGGTGACAAGCGGTGCTAGGGAGGCCGACGGCTGGTTGGGGAAGCAAGAGAGGAGAGAAAAAACTTCTTGGTGGCTAGGGTTTGTTGCTTGTATTATGTTAATATTATTAGGTTAACTAGTTAAGCTAATATGGGCCACCAAGCCTGACTCTTACTATCAAGCCCAATCCACTATTATTATCTCGTTAATATGTCAAACCCAGTTAACTAACTTAAGCGGGTTTCATATTCGTTACCTAAGGTGTATCTCTCACGGCTGACAACCTAGTCGGCCGCGTTGACTTAACCGAGCCGGTCTATAATTCCAAAGATCCCATAATGACATCGTGAATTATCCGAGTCGGTCCATGATCTGTTCCCTGATGAAATTTTGTTGACATCGTTGACTTAACCCGAGCCGGTCCATGATCTATTCCCTGATGAAAGTTTGTTTCCTGCTCAATTGGCTAGACCATAGTATGCTAACATCGTGAATTACTTGATCACATACACTTTTTCCTCTGATCTGACTCGCGCTCTAAGAGAGAAAATTAAGAAAGAGTCACGACATTACATATGGGATGAGCCATCCCTTTGGAAATATGGTGCCGATCAAGTGATAAGATGTGTCGACACAAGCGAGGTACCCTTAATTTTAGATTTTTGTCACTCAGAAGCATGCGGTGGACATTTTGGTCCAAAACTTACAGCGCATAAGGTACTTGAATCCAGTTTTTATTGGTCCAGTATATTTTTGGATTCATATATGTTTTGCAAGTCGTGTGAGAGATGTCAAAAGACTGGGAATTTAAGATCACGAGATCAAATGCCTCTCACACCTACACTGGTGTGTGATATTTTTGATGTATGGGGCATCGATTTCATGGGCCCATTCCCATTTCATTTGGTAACACTATATACTTTTGGTTGTGGACTATATCTCTAAATGGGTAGAGGGCAAAAGCCACGAAAACTAACGATGCTAAAGTTGTTTCAAATTTTATCAAGTCCAATATTTTTAGCAGATTTGGAATGCTATACAGCTTACCACCCACAAACAATTAGACAAGCAGAGGTGTCAAATCGAGAAATCAAGTCAATCTTAGAGAAAACGGTCAATCCAAATCAAACGGATTGGAGCTTAGGTTTGAGTGATGCGTTATGGGCATACCGTACAACTTACAAAACACCAACAGGTATGTCACCCTACCGCCTTGTTTTTGGCAAAGTTTGACATCTTCCGGTTGAATTAGAACACAAAGCCTTTTGGGCTGTCAAAGAATTCAACATGGAGATAAACAAAGCAGGATTATATCATAAATTAGAACTTCAAGAGTTAGAAGAGATTCGTAATGATGCTTTTGAGAACTCTCGAATATACAAAGAAAGAACCAAAGCATTTCATGACAAGGCAATCACACGAAAAATGTTTAGTGTAGGGCAAAAGGTTTTGTTATTTTCGTCTGAACTCAAGATTTTTCCTGGGAAATTAAGGTCCAGATGGGTTGGACCATTTGTTGTTACTAACATTTTTCCTCATGGTGCAGTTGAGATAACAAGTGAAAAGACAGGTAAAACGTTCAAATTAAATGGGCATCGCCTAAAATTATTCAATGAAGGGATCCAAAAAGAAAATCATGACATGATTGACCTGGAGTACCAGACATACACGAACTGAAAAAGTGTTTCCACGTCTAGCCTAAGACGTTAAAGAAAGGCGATGTACGGGAGGCAACCCGTAGTTTTTATTTTGTGTATTTTTGTGTTCAATTGTTATTTTAACTTTTATCGAGGGATGCAAAATCGTGAATCGTAAAATGACAAAAAAAATTTTAAGAAAAAAATCATCAAGTACAATTATTGGTCTCGTGAACAATGGGTGTCGTTAAAAATAAGTGTTGGGGTTTTAACAAACTTAAAAAGAAAAGAAAAAGAGTTTTGTTATATAAAGCACTCTTATGGGTCGTAAGTTTATTCTCCAAATATCTTTATGACCCATAAGGAATTCCAGCTAAACATATGGGTGACCTTTTAAACAAAAATTTTTACACCCCACCGTACACATACGACACCTATAAGGGCGGACCAAGCCTAAAGCTAATTTCCATGTTCGATTCTTGCTCCTAGTGTTCAATTAAAGGTTAGTCTAACAAGATTTGTAATTATTTTGTGATTCCTACATGTTCCAGGTGATGCATTGTGTAGAATTTTACCTAGGGTTTCTATTCTAGCTTTTCTTGTTATGTAAAACTGAACTTTATGGATCATAAGGTTCAATCCGTATCATACTTACAACCCAAAAAGTTGGTTTCCTTTTCTTTGCATAATCACAATTCTATGGGTTATAAGTTTTGAGGTCCAGCATTTACAACCCATAACAACTGATTTACTTGTCGTTCTTTATTAATCTTTATGGGCTGTAGCATTATAATTGCTGAAACATATGACCCATAAGCTTGAACAAATTCCTTTACAGGCCATAAAGATTGCGTTTCTTTAAGTTTATGAACTGTAAATGTTTTGGCATTCTGTTAACCTTTGAAAGAGGGATTTAAACTCAGTGTTCAACCCGATTTATTCATGTATTTAAAACGCTAACTTTACACTTTGCTGCAGATATGCCATCTCAGAGAAATGGTGAATGACCTGCAAAATGAGGTTGAACCCGACGACTGGGAGGTTCGTCACGAAACCCTTAACCACAACGTGAAGAAAATGAAGCACTCAATGAACGAGTTGACCTAAACGCTCCTCCATAAATCGAATCACAACTACATTAGTTCCTCCAATTCACCGACCCGACATTTACCGATCGTTTAGGCAGGTTGAGAAACATGCCTGTCAAGCCAATCGCACTATCAATTGGGCCTTCTTAACTAATATGGGAGATAGAGCTAGAGCAGAAGTGTACATTGGCGTTGACATACCTTGGCGCTGGTTTTTTGATATCAAACTCCTGAGTTATAAAGTGTTAACTTTGGAGTTCCTCAACACGTTTCGGTATACTGTACTTGAAGATCCCTCTAAACCGTGCATACACTTCAGGCTAGGAGGTGAGGATCGACCGTTGACCATGGCTCAGTTTGCCACATGACTAAGCATTTACACCGAAACCGAAACTGAGACAGACATGTTCCTTGTAGGTATAACCGTTGAGCCACTACACGTTGAAGAATTGAATGATTGGTGGCGTGAAAACGCTTACACAAAATTCGATACCTCAAGTCGTGAATCTCAAATTCTTGATCCACTTCACTGATACGTACAATGAGTAGTGGCTGGTATGATCTCTTCCAGGGGTGAAAGCACGGAACGGGTAACAAAACATGACCTTTTCTTCTTGTATTGTATTATCGGCCCTGGTACCTCCCAGATAACCCATTATCTGGCTCGACATTTCGACTCGTACAGAACCCGCAGAGACGCCACGAGCATCTATGGTGGTGCCTATATTACTACACTTGCAGAATCTTTTGGTGTTCCCACTAAAGAAAAATCCACTGGCGTAACATACATGATTCCACCAGACATACTGAGCCGACAATCTGCAGTTAACATGGGCATGGCATCACTGATGGATGGAAAGTTACGACTTACATCCAAGGCCGGTCAGTTATTTATCCTAGGGCAATCCGATTAGCAACCACCACCACTGCTACAACCACGACAACATCATCCAGAACCAGACAAACAGTAGTAGACGCAGGTTGCTAAAACAACTCCATTATAAACTACCCGTTTCATTATCCGGGCACCTCGTCCACATGTATCAGCAGATGATGTTCTTGCACGGATAGAGACACATCAGATATATCAGGAGCAATTTAATTAGTGGATAGCTGAGCAGTTACAGAGGGTGGCACTTGTAGTTAACACATAGGTTTAGACTCCTCTACGTCCACCATTTTTCGTCCCTCCAACCGGCTATGCAACATCAGTACCTCAGCAGGATCCACAGGACCCAGGACGTATATGCTCATGATTTCACTTGATTGTGAGTGTGCCACATAAATGTATACTTGTTAAAACTTGCCATGGATATTCTCGTCAATGTCATAAACTGTAAATTTATATAATGATAGAGGTTATAGAATACACTCATTAACTTACCCTTTCCAGTAAATCACAAGCCAAATGTTTCTCACCAGTAAACCAAGCTAAACCTAAGCATGTTTCTTTCATTAAAACCCACACAGTTTATCCTCATAAACCCGTTTCCGCTATTTCCATTTATACCCCCAACAATGAACTCAGTTTTAGTTAAGTATCATCTTTTCAAAATTAGTTGTGGTATTTTACCGGCAGACCCTAAAGAACTGGAAATCAATTCCTTCGATTTCAATCTAGTTTGTTGTCTACATTTTCCAAAGTCTAGGTTGCCTACAAAACTTAGGGAGATAATTTATCTCTTAAGCAATGAGGTGAGGAAAAAGTGGCGTTAAAAGGAGGAAAAGCCACCGTTTTCTGAGACATCCATAAGTGCTATGAAAAGAAGAGCAAAACGTTATGAAAAATGCATGGGTTGTAGAAATTGGTTTCACACTTGAAGATGTAGAAAATGTCAAACTGAATCCCAATACGAGTATACACTTCTAATGAGGGTGGGGGTTATTAGCCTCAATTCAAAAAGGTCCATTAGAGTTGGAAGTAATGTTCACTACAGGATTGAGGAATATTTAATCCACATCTTTGATAAAACTGGTCTTGATGATTGACCTTAAAAGAGTCAATTGGTTTGTAGATACTAAAAAAATCAAAAAAAAAACAAAAAAAAAAAATAGTGTCTGCTTTTCTTCATTGGTAGAACATTTGGATAGTTAGCTAAGCCGAAGTAACACTTCACACACAAATAAACCTCTATGTATTCCTACCACCAAATCCTAAGCCTCACGAAAACTTCCCGTTCTAGACTCCTTTTGATTTATATAACCTTTAAATGTTAAATATTGAGATACCATTGCAAGCTTATGATAATGTTGCTTTATGACTAGGCTTTTGAGCGATCACTGAAAATACTAGTACATTATTTGCTAGTTTACACAAAGAAGCCGAGTGTGAGCGAACATGAGGGGTGTAAAAGAGTGAATAATTGACTATCAAGAACTCCATCTAAAACAAATACACTTGGTTTATTCTTTTTTCTATTGTTGTCATCTTTGAATATTTTTAAATCATGTATGTATATAAATCTCTACATTTGCCAACAATTTATCTACCTCTGATGATCACTGTGACCTCTCGTTTTTATATATTAAGGCATTGCTTGAGGACAAGCAAATGTTTAAGTGTGGGATATTTGATGTGTGTAAAATTATACACATTATTTATATAATTTATCCCTGATTTTATACACTTTTCATAACAAATTCACTGAGTTTGATACCAAATTATTTGTAACATGGATTTCTAGGATCGAATGATGAATGGGTCCAAATAAAAAAGAAATAACAACCAAAAGGACACAATTCAGAAACTGAACAAAACCTGGAATTAAGTAACAAGGTCCGAAATAGGAATGAAGCAACTTGGTTCGGATAAAATTAGTGAAACAACCAAAAGAAAAAACGGAACCAGAATAGATGAAGATCAAAAGCAAAGACAAGACTTGTAGATAAAAGACTAACAAGACACTAGCAAATCTTATGGGATGTAAATATTTGAAGAAAAAAGATCAACTGAACCTTATGACCCATAAAGATTTACAGACGAAACATTAATGAGTTGTCACGGGAGTCAAAATCTACACTTATGGGTTGTAAACACCCTTATGACCCGTAAAGAACCGTCAGTCATTATTGTATCACAAAAGTCGTCGTCAATGCAACCAAGATCCAAAAAACCCGGAATAGATAATATCAAGACATTTAAAAATAACACTTATGGGTCATAAAGTCACCTTACGACCCATAAAGACTGTCGGTAGGAAACAAGATCCTAAAAATTTGAAGTTGGGGATAAGGTATGAGAAAAAGTTACTTTTACGGGTCATAAGGATACTGTTGAAAACATTACGACCCATAAGGGTTCCAGATTTTCAGCAATAAATAGCAGCCCGAGTTTTAGCCAAAATCATCACATTTCTTACATCTCTTCTCTCTAATTAGCTAAATAAACTCCAAAGGAGTGCTACGGAGGTTTCAAGAGTCTCAAGGAGGTTCAAACCACTTCCCGGGAGTTCTGAAGTTCTTCCCGAACACCCCACGAGTAGTATGTCTCTACTTTGTAAGTTTAATTTGGTTATGTTAAGTACTATGTTAATATTTTCATCACATGACTATTTTGCATTTGTCTATGAATTCAATTTCATTATAGAAATTATACAATGTGATTTAGTATTCCGGACGCGTGAACACTAAATGATGATTAATATTTTCATCACATGCAACTCGCACATTAAGATCCGAACGACGTGAGCTTACGGTAGCGAGTTGGCTCTAACTAAAGAACTGCGCTTAGTTAGACATAGATGAAGGGAGCGTCCGAACGGCGTGACGTTTAGTATTGATACAAATATTTTAATGATAAAAATCATTGCACCATAATTATTGATGATCGCAACCCGCTTTCAGAAGTATGAAATGCCCCTTGTGTCGGAACTATCTTTGATAATTGTCTCTTTCTAAGTTAGCTATTTTATCTTTTAGTTATATGCTAATCATTTGTACTAACACTAGTTAGTTTTATGATTATATAATTTATAATTTGCACAAACCCCCTGTTACGAATACTAGTTCTAAATAGTTCCTGGTTACAAAATTGTTAAGTCGCATTCCCTGTGGACACGAACCTTACTTCCACTCATACTATCCCTAATAGTGTGTAACACAGTAAGTTCACATTTATTAATTTATTTGCTGGAGCTGACGACACCCAACAAACATACATATACGCTAAACATACATATACTGATGTGCTCTAAATTATACATATTTTTTGTATTAATTTTCTCTGCATTTTAAATTACTTTGAGCTAGTTTTTAAATAATATTAAATCTAGTTAACACAAATTTATAATTTAAAACAGTTCATGAATAACGAGCTAAACTGGAGTCATTTACTACAATCAAAAGTAACAAATGAATTACATGTATTTTTTATCAGTTTTGTTTGAAAATTAACTTTACAAACGTTTCTATGTCATTCATTAAGGATTCTCATGTAAAGAAAAAAAATACGTAAGAGATTATATTAATATAATATGATAGTTATATAAAGTGAATGTGTACTATGACTTCTAACTCTCTAATGTCAAGTACGTCAATTATTTGTGAACTAATAATAATTATGTCTTGAATGCAGCCCATTACATGCAGCCCAAGAGAGTTAACCGACAAATAAAAATTATGGCAACTAGGAGTGGAGTGGACACAAAAGTCTAGGATATATATATATGTTTCTTTTCTTCTGACGTCAAAAGGGGGGAGTTGGAGCCGCAAGTTAGAGGTTGGACAGGAGGGAACAAAAGATGCAATAGGGGAAGAAGCAGACAAGCGTATTCAATTGGAGAGCTTTGGGTTCACATCTACTCAACCAAAGATCATTATTTTGTGGTTTGAATTTATTGTTTTCATTATGAATTTAGTTTATAGACCTATTTATTTTGTTTTGTTCTTGAGTATGATTGTTTGCTAAACCCCCTAGCTACATTGGTTTTGATGAATATTGATTTTTCTTGACGGTTTATTTGGTTTTTATAAATTACACAGCGTATTACTTTTGAAAAGTTTTATCTATTTTGATCTTGGATGTGTTAGTTATTGTTTTTATATAATTTTTGCATGTGATTCTCCTTATTGCCTTGATTGATTGATTTTGTATCGTCTGGTTAGGGTTATTCGGCTAGGTTATAGACTTGGTGTTTTTGATCTGTTTATGGTTAGCGCGACCATAGGAATCTTGAGTACAATTAATTATTATATTTCAGTCGGTTTGTCTCCTATCTTTATTCGGTTAGGTTAAAATTGCGCGAGAGCGAGTTTTGGTCTTATCTGGTTTTATTTTGAGTGCCAATTTGTGTCTTAGATCGGGTTAGCTTTTGTTACCCCTTTATCCCTAGAATTGCTAGTACCAATTTTAAGCGGGTTTTTGTGTCGTTGAGTCCGAGAGGAGATGCCTCATTAGGGTACCTTAGTAATCATTTTCCTGGTGCATTTATTCAATCTTCTTAGATTTGTGAGGGTTAGTTGGTGAGAGCGAGAGGTGATCTAGCGAACTTTAATGAGCCTTAGTTGATTATTTTAAGATCCCGGTGTCATGTGATTAGTTAATTATGTTAGCCGTTGAAATGTCAACAAGATTCTTTCCTAGCTAGTTGTTTCTCCATATTCGTTTAGAGCTTCGCTAGTGCCGTTAAGTTTTTCAGTTAGTTTTGTTAAGTTAAGTTAAGTTAGTTTAAATTAATTAAAATAAAATAAAAATAAAATAAAACCAATTAAATATTATAAGGTAAGACTTGGATTATGGTTTATAATCTGAGCCGTTCTCACGTGTCTTCGAGTTCGATATCCGGACTTTTCTTTTCTTTGCTATATGCGACCGGTAAACTTGTCGTTTGTGTGAACTATGATAAGTTGTTTGGTTTTTAAAGCTTAGTGCGATTCGTGTTTATTTTAGATATATATTTTCGCACATCATATAACTTGAACATACATATACGCTGGACATACATATACGTTGAACATAAATATACGCTGAACATTCATATACTTTGGACATACTTATACGGTCTATTCATATACGGCATACATACTTATACACCCTATATGTGCAGACTAGCTTTCTATTTCGCGTTTTTAAGGTTTTTCTTCGCTTTCAGCGCCGTCAGCCACCGTTAACCATCATAGTTGGTCGGAGTTTGACCGTTTATGACCTAGGTAGTTTCGGGGTGTCCAGATCTGAGCTAAGGTGGCACTTAAGCTCGTTTTTGGTTGTTTAAACACCCGAATAAATTTTGATCTAGATTCAAACGGCTAATTATAAGCATCCCGGGGCCGTGGTGTCGGATTCTAATTTGTTGGGTCAGCGTAGATAAATAATTTTTTACCTTCGGTTGGTCTTGGAACGTTGAATGGAATAATGTAGAGAGTGTTTGGCTTAAGTGTGTGTTTTTTATGGTGTAGCCTAGTGTGTACAATGGATGGAAATGGAAATGGAAATGATTAGGGTTTAAGGAGGTATTTATACTCCCTAAGCCCATGGACCTTACGCCCATTTTAATCTAAGTCCATGAGTTAATTCTATCTATATAACTCACCATCCTTTTATCATTATTATTATATTATTATTATTATTTTTCTAGTAACTTACATTAATTCTAACGCAAATAATATTTTTATATTATTCCTAAAATTTCGGGATGTTACAGGAAATTTCGAGGCAGAACCTTCCCTCATCGTGTATCGTGGTGGGTTAGCTTTTGATCTGTCGCATCGCGTGACGAAGAAAGATAAAAACCAGAAACTTGATTTTTGACATCTTTATACCCCGAACTTTGATTTAATACGATATTGAACTGAAATAAGGTAATTTAAGTTTTGTTAACTAGGTTAACATGCCATAACAATATAAAATGAGATAAACATAGAAAATATTCAATAAATATGAATATTCCGAATAATAAACATGAGTCTAGTATACAATACAAAAAGAAGATATGAAACAAACCAAATGTTACACCGACTACATTTCAAATATATGGCTTTTTTATTAACCCTACGATGTCTACAAAATGATGTAGGTTGAGCCTGATCGTTAAGTCAACGTTTGTTTGACCTTTAAAAAGTGGCGGGTGGGGCTAGGGGCAAAGTCGTTTTTTCAGACATGAACCTAATATATATAATGTAAACTGATTTGCTTTTGGGGTCTGCATCATCATCATCATCATCATCATGTGACACCCCCACACACCACCACCCAACAGCACCAAAATCTCCATTTTTTTCTCTCTAAGATCCAATCTTCAATGTTTAACATTGTTTCTAACATCTTTATCATTTAATTACTTGATTTCACACCAAATTATTTGCAAACATAACCTAATTTTGAAATTGGTAGTAGAAATTTGATAAGTATTAGACAGAGTCGGTACGCAGCGGAAACACAAACACACACGCACAAACGAAAGCAATAAATAAGAGACACGAGATTTTACGTGGTTCGGTCAAGGCGACCTACATCCACGGGCTGCAACTAGGGTATTTTTATTAAGCACGGTACAAAAGAATACAATACATGACCATGATATATATATAGAACAATTAGGTTAAATGACTTAGGGACCAAGAAAACCTCAATTGGGCCATCCTCCATAATTAAACGGGCCGCCCCCTTTTGTCTTTTAATTGTCAACCAACGAACCCGGCCCAAAGGCCTTCACTAATCCTAACAATCTCCCACTTGCAGGCCTTGCGATAAACTCACCTAGTTGCAGCAACCCCTTTCAACATCAAGTACCAGAAAGGCCAGTTGAAGCTCCACCGAGCCCCAACTCATCAGCCAAAACTGATCTGTCCTCTATCTCAACTGATACGCACAATCCACCAGATCCAGAGATAACCCGAGAACCACTACCACTCTCCTCTTTTAGCAAGAGTTCCCCAGGAGAGATTTTATCAATTGGAATAATGGCCTTCAAAACTAACGTTGTTTTGTAACTGTTCCCGGAACACAACCCGCGCTCCCACTGTCACCAAACTCCTGACCTGCTTTAGACCTCCGACCCCGCTCAGCTTGAATCACCTTGGCACCAGGCTCTAATCTTGCAAATTGAACCTTATTTTGCCCCTTTGACTCAGCGAACCCGACTTTGTTTTGAGGGACGATCGTACATCCCTCAGTAGGCACTTCCACCATGTATAATGAACCATACCTGTTTCCACGAGCAATAACCAGACTACCTTTAGTTACCTTCCATTTACCTCCACCAAACTTTACCTCCATGCCTAGTTCATCCAGTTGACTAACAGAGATAAGCCTTCTCTTCAACGATGGAATAACCCTAACATTCTTCAAGCTCCAAATGGTTCCCAATGGAGTTACCAAATTAACACCCCCCATGCCGTAACATTAAGAACATCACCACTAGCAATACGTACCTTCCCAAAGTTACAAACCTTTAAATACACCATCGTCTCCCCGCTGTGCGTAGCGTGAAACGAAGAACCGGAATCCATGACCCAAGAGTCCACCATGCAATCAACACTGCAAAATATTGCCTCTTCATCACTGACACCTTCATTAACCTGTTCAACAGTGTTCACCTCAGCAGCCTTTCCTTGTAATCTGTTTGGACAATCACTCTTAACATGTCCAACTTCATTACACCTCCAGCACTTCACATTCTGCCGGGTTCTAGACGAACTCCTCCCCCGACTCCCACTGACCTGTTATTTTCCCTTCCCCTGCCAGCATAAAACATACCAGAAGATGATCCGCCCTCATGCTTTTCCGGCAAACGTCTTCACCCAACACAATATTTCGGACCCCCTCAAATGTCAAACCATCGGCCCCCGCAAAACTAGTAATGGTCGTTATAATTCCAGACCAACTCTCAGGAAAAGAAGATAACAATATAATAGCTTGAGTCTTGTAACACCCCGACCAAAGGCGGATTATACATCGGGGCGCCACATATTGTTTCATTACTCGTGACACTATTAGGTGTCAATATTTAATAAATACATTCATTCGCGCACGCGCAAAGTAAACAAGATAACATAAATCATCATAAATCAATATATTATAAATCATAATATTCGAACAGCAAAAACTTGTCTTGATACATTTTAATCTAGGTCCAAAATAAAGAAAACTTCCTACGTGTCCACAAGCTCCAAAACAGCTACTGCAAACCTGAACATGTGTTAAAATAAACGTCAAACACTTGCGTGTTGGTGAGAAATCAAGTTTAATACAATACATAGATAACAATAAATCTGCGCGCAACACGTGTATGTCTGGTGTTTAACAAGGGTGTAATCAGATTGTGATCAAGCCTAAATAGATCATAGCTCATAGTTCAATCCGTGCTCCCAAATGAGCACAAAAACGAGAAAACATCTGTGCAAGTGTAAACAAAGAAAACCGTAAACGATAGGTCTCCCGTGTTCATCTAATGGATCCATGAAAACTGCGGAATAGGCCGAACAAAGCGGTTAATGATACACACATACGAATAAACAGCCAAGTAAACGTCCTCAACACATGGGATACTGCGCGACTAAAGTTCATAAACAAGTTTAAGACTCAAGTTTGTACGAACACATGAACATCCCAAAACATAAAAAAAATAAAAAGGGATTAGGTACGAGATTACTCACTTGATAAACGATGCGGTGTAAGATAAAGCAAAAACCAACTTTAAACAAGCACAAGTTAACCTAGAATTAAAGATTATCGTTTTAATGATTTGTTTTAAGTCTTGAATATAAGTTAGCATAATTAATAAGTAAATTATTATATATAATATATATTACCGGAAAAGCAGGGCAGAACAGGGAGGAAGACGGAGGCAAAGAGAGAGGAGACGGCAGAGAGAGCAAGGAGCAAGAGAGAATAGGAGAAATTAAGTGTTTTGTGTGTGTAGTGTTAGGAAAATAACATTATTATTTATAGAGAAACCCTAGGGAACACAATCCCTAGAAAAAGGGGAAAAGATCTCAAAAAGCAAAAGATTCCCAAAAGCAAAAGATATCAAAAGATATGGCAGCTGCAGGGGGCAAGATAAAGCTGACAGGGAACAGTAAACAGTCATGGGCGGGTCAGATAAAGGTACTGGTCAAGCATGGAAAAAACAGATCTCAAAAGATTATGTCAGTCACTTTTTCTGCCAACCAATGAGGTTGGTGCGCATGCTGCGCCGAAAGTAACTTTTCAGACATAAGATAGGTCAGGTCAACAGCACAGAAGATAAGACATCACAAAAGCAAACGGCTAGATTAAACAGAAGAAAACTCAAAGGGTTTAGCGCGAGAAGGCTAAGGCGCGCCGCGGGAAGAATCACATTTCTTAGCGCGCCGCGGGAAGAATCACATTTCTTAGCGCGCCGCGGGAGGAACTACAATTCCTAGCGCGCCGCGGGAAGAACTATAATTCTTCGCACGTCGAGGGATGAACTACGATTCTTAGCTCGCTGCGAGAAGAACTACAAATCCTTAGCGCGTCGCGGGAAGAACTACCGTTCTTAGCGCGCTGCGAGAAGAATTACAATTCTTAGCGCGCTGCGAGAAGAGTTCGTCTCGCGTATCGCTGGAACAGATGGTCTTCACGCAGGCTTCCTTGAAAGGAGTCTGGCGCGTGGAGCTGCGCAGACAACCTTAGGCGGGAAGAACCAAAGGACAAGCAAAGAGTAAGGAGAGAGGGAAACAAGGCTTAAGGGCGGGACGGCGACAAGAGGGAAAAGAAGGCGGAAAGAGAGAAGAGGGACGGGACGGCGGAAAGAAAGAGAGAGAAAGAGGCGGGAAGGAAAATATATTATTATTATTAAAAGTAAAATATAAGTATAAATAAATATTAAATCATAAAAGAAAGAGATCGGGTCAGAGAAACGGGTACCTGGGTCGGGTCGGATCGGGGCAGATGTCACAGTCTCCCCTACTTTAAGAAATTTCGTCCCGAAATTTATCTCGAAGTAGGTTGCGCAGAGAACAGGTGCGGGTACTTGATCTTCATTTGATCTTCCCTTTCCCATGTAAACTCGGCTCCGCGCTTGGACTCCCAGCGAACTTTCACGATAGGGATGCGACTGCGCTTGGTTTGCTTAACCTCGCGATCCATAATCTCAACAGGCTTCTCAACGAAATGCATAGATTCATCAACTTGAACTTCATCAAGTGGAATGTGAAGGTTCTCGTCAGCTAAACACTTCTTGAGATTGGATACATGGAACGTTGGATGCACATTACTGAGCGCGGGCGGCAGGTCAAGTCTGTAGGCAACTTTTCCTACACGCGCGAGAATCTTAAATGGTCCAACATATCGAGGAGCAAGCTTACCTTTCTTCCCAAAGCGGACAACACCCTTCCAGGGCGACACTTTGAGGAGAACAAGATCACCAACTTGAAATTCGAGAGGCTTCCGCCTACGATCTGCGTAACTCTTCTGTCGGCTTCTGGCAGTCAGCAGATGATCACGGATCTTGGCGATTTTATCGGTTGTCTCTTTAACAAGTTCGGGTCCTGTGATTTGAGCTTCTCCCACTTCGCTCCAACAAATCGGGGAGCGGCACTTACGACCGTAAAGTGCTTCAAATGGGGCCATACCGATACTGGAATGATAGCTGTTATTATAAGAGAACTCAATCAAAGGCAGGTGTGAATCCCAATTACCTCCAAAATCAAGAACACAAGATCGGAGCATATCCTCAAGAGTTTGAATAGTTCGCTCAGACTGTCCGTCAGTCTGAGGATGATATGCAGTACTCATGTCCAAGCGAGTTCCTAGCGCAGATTGGAGAGATTTCCAAAAGCGAGATATAAAACGGCCATCGCGATCGGATATGATGCTCAAAGGAGTACCATGGCGGCAGACAATTTCCTTGACATAAAGCTGCGCGAGTTGCTCAACACGGTAGTTTTCACGAATGGGCAGAAAGTGAGCAGACTTAGTCAATCGATCCACTATTACCCAAATGCTATCATGTTTGCTTGCTGTCAAAGGTAACTTGGTAATAAAGTCCATCGCTATACTTTCCCATTTCCACGTAGGAATTTCTGGTTGTTCGAGCAAACCAGATGGGCGTTGGTGTTCAGCTTTTACTTTAGAACAAGTCAGGCATCTAGCTACGAACACAGCAATATCCTTCTTCATACCGGGCCACCAATAAGTAATGCGCAAATCCTTGTACATCTTATCAGCGCTAGGATGAACGGAATATCGAGATTTATGCGCTTCACTCAGGATATCAGCGCGAAGATTCTCATCAAAGGGAATCCAGATGCGATTGAGATAGCAGAGAATTCCACTCAGATTGGGCACAAAATGTGCTTCCGCGCCACACGCTAACTCGGCGCGAAGGTTACCAGTACTGATGGATGCGCGCTGCGCGTCACGAATGCGCGATTCAAGGTTGCTTTGGATCGGCGCGAAGTGAAGCTGCGTGCGCGGCAAGATACAGTTAAGCTGGCAGGGTTTTCGGCAGAGCGCATCGGCTACCACATTAGCCTTACCAGGATGATACCGGATCTCACAATCGTAATCGCTGATGAGTTCGTTCCATCGGCGTTGTCTCATGTTAAGTTCCTTTTGATCAAAGATATGCTGAAGGCTTTTATGGTCAGTGTAAAGGATACACTTAGTACCATAGAGGTAGTGTCTCCAGATCTTCAAGGCAAAAACAACTGCACCAAGTTCGAGGTCGTGAGTTGTATAATTCTTTTCATGAACCTTGAGTTGCCTCGATGCGTAAGCGATAACCTTGCCTCGTTGCATAAGAACACAACCGAGACCTTGGTTAGAGGCATCGCAGTACACGACAAAATCATCATTACCCTCAGGTAGCGCAAGAACAGGAGCTTCACACAACAAACGCTTGAGCGTTAGAAAGGCTTCTTCTTGCTTCGAGCCCCAAATATACGGTTTACCTTTGTGCGTTAGAGCTGTTAAAGGCAAAGCGATCTTCGAGAAGTTCGAAATGAAGCGCCGGTAATAACCAGCTAAGCCCAGAAAGGAACGGACCTCGGTAGGAGTGGTCGGCGTAATCCAGTTCTTGATTGCTTCAATTTTGGATGGGTCGACATGAATACCCATCTTGTTCACAACATGGCCAAGAAACTGTACTTCATCAGACCAGAATTCACACTTGGAAAGCTTGGCAAAGAGCTGCTCGGCTCTAAGCTTTTGCAATACCAATCGGAGATGTTGCTCATGCTCGGCCTTGGTCTTAGAATAAATCAGAACGTCATCGATAAACACAATCACGAATTTATCCAAGAAAGGCCTACACGCCCGATTCATTAGATCCATGAAAACGGCGGGTGCGTTGGTTAAACCGAAGGACATGACCAAGAATTCAAAATGGCCATAGCGAGTTCGAAAAGCAGTCTTCGGAACATCTTCATCGCGGATGCGCAACTGGTGATAGCCAGAGCGGAGATCAATCTTCGAGAAACAAGAGGCACCTTGGAGTTGATCAAAGAGGTCGTCAATACGTGGTAAGGGATACCGGTTTTTTAATGGTGAGTTTGTTCAACTCGCGGTAATCTATACACATGCGAAACGATCCATCTTTCTTTTTAACGAACAACACCGGAGCACCCCAGGGCGAAGAGCTAGGGCGAATGAATCCTTTAGCAATCAACTCTTGAAGTTGGCTTGCCAATTCTTGCATCTCAGCGGGCGCAAGACGGTAAGGAGATTTGGCTACGGGGAAGCACCAGGGACAAGATCAATACGGAACTCGACTTCACGAGCGGGAGGGATACCAGGAAGATCATCAGGAAAAACTTCAGGGAAATCACGCACGACAGGGATATCGCGAAGCTTCTTCTTTTCTTCAGCAGGTTTGACCACATGGGCTAAAAATGCAATACACTTCTTCCGCATGAGTCTTTGGGCTTCGGCGCAAGACATAAGCTTAAGACCACTGGAGGGTTTTTTCGCCGTAGATGTGAAGATCACCATTTTATCGAGGTATGCGAATCATCTTCTTGGCGCAAATAACTTCGGCGCGATTATGCGTAAGCCAGTCCATACCAATGATAACATCAAAACTTCTAAGAGGCATGGGGATGAGGTCGATCAGAAAATCATTTTCGTTAAGGTTAAGCGTGCAATCTTTAATCACTGAGTTAATTAAAACAGTTTTGCCATTAGCCAATTCAACTGAAAAATTTTCTTTTAAATCGTTGCGCGGTCGCGCAAGCTTCTGCTCAAAACGCGCGAGAAATAAAACTTCGATCGGCGCCAGTATCAAAAAGTACAGAAGCATAAAATCCGTTAAGCAGAAATGTACCATTAACTACGTCATTATTCGCTTGCGCTTGGTGCGCGGTTATGTTAAAAGCTCGTCCGCGCGCCACTTGGTTCGAAATCTGGTTCACCGGATTCGCTTGCGTAATCTGAACTTGTAGTCTCGGGCATGCGTTCCGGAAATGACTGGGATCACCGCAGTTATAGCACGACCTGGGTCGTGGGTTTTGGTAGGTTGGTTGTGGGTTCTGCGGGTAGACTGGTGGTGTTGGCGCGATTGGGTTGGCGGGAGGGACTCTACAGAACTCGGCAGAGTGACCAACGCGGCCACATCGGCTACATTGTCGACACGGGGCTTGGGTTGGGTGGTGAAGTCTACAGGTTGGGCAAAAGGGTTGGGTTCCTGTATAAGGTTTCTTAGGTTGCGGGGCAGGGAGTGCGGGATTGGTTAAGGCATAGTTATGGACTACAGGAGGTGTTGGGTAAGCTGTCAGTGGGTTAGGCGTGTAAACTGGAGGTTGGTAGATGGGTTGCTGGACAATGGGCGGGTTGGTAAGCGCATAGGCTTTGCGCCTGCGCTTGAGGTTGTTACGGTTTGAGGGTTCTGGTTTGGTTTCTGTTGGTTCAGGAACAGTCTTGGTGAGTTTGGTCTTCTCAGATCCCCGCAGGAACAGGGTTCCTGCTCTGACATGGTTGTCGCTGAGCACAGCGGCCAATTCGATAGCGTCAGAGAGGGTTACTGGGTTTCTGGCCCATACAGAATCTTGAATTTCCATGGGGAGACCCCCAAGGAATTTCTCTATGGCTCGGCGGGAAGGGGTAACAAGGTGAGGGACAAGCAGACTTAGTTCATGGAAACGCGTCGCGTACTCGCGCGCTTCACCGCTGTATTGCTTAAGATTCCAAAATTCTTCCTCCAGGCGCTTTACTTCGTTGGGAGGGCAGAATTCTCGCGTCAAGAGATCCTTAAATTCCTCCCAGAGCATGCTGGAAGCAGCTTCTGCGCCACGCGCATGAGCTACTCCATTCCACCATGTAAGCGCTCTAGATTCCAGGACACTGGAAGCATATAGGGTTCGTCTGTCTGAGGGGCATTGGGTGTGGAGGAAAGTGTTTTCTATTTTCTCAAGCCACTGGAGCATCACGGTGGCTCCTTCAAGACCTGTGAACTTTGGAGGGTTACCCGCGTTAAAGGACTTAATGTTGTAACCAGAGGTGTTGGCATTATTTTGGTTTAAGGCTTGGGCTATTGCGGCGGCCATTTCCTGGGAACGTTGCAGCGAACGTCTGCGCGAGGCTTCTTTCCTCAGATGGCGGCGAGATAGCGGAGGCATTCTATAAAAGTTTTAATTTTAGTTAATATCTTGGTTTTAGCGCAAAGTATAGCCTCGAAAAGCTTGGTTTCACGGAGTCAGTTACTGTCAAAAGTTAAAGTAAAATAAATGACCCTAAATGCAGACTTAATAAAGGTAACAAATTCGAATCAAGAATCGACAATTCATGTATCACCATGACTTTCCGAATTCCCAATTTAAAATATACGAGCAAACGAGTATTGGAGATTGACGATTCATGTATCACCATGACTTTTCAATCCTCAATATAAAATATACAAGAAAATGAGTATTGGAGGTTGACAATTCATGTATCACAATGACTTTTCAAGTCTCCAACCTCAGAACATAATCGTAAATGGAAATTGAAATCAACTATTCATGTATCACCATGACTTTTCGGATTTTCAAATCCAACAAACGAATATGTAAGTAAAATCAATAAAAATCGAAATTCAACAAAAATCGAAATATCGCGAAATAAAACATAAAATCATACACTGCGCAAGCGCGAGCATATTCATAAATAACGAGTAATTAACAATGAGCGCGCAAACATGAGATTTCTCTCATGCGCGAGAAGGGACTCTTAGGTATTCTAGGCCGTTACGTCTAACCACCTATCCTAAGGTCAACGAGCTCTGATACCAATCTGTAACACCCCGACCAAAGGCGGATTATACATCGGGGCGCCACATATTGTTTCATTACTCGTGACACTATTGGGTGTCAATATTTAATAAATACATTCATTCGCGCACGCGCAAAGTAAACAAGATAACATAAATCATCATAAATCAATATATTATAAATCATAATATTCGAACAGCAAAAACTTGTCTTGATACATTTTAATCTAGGTCCAAAATAAAGAAAACTTCCTACGTGTCCACAAGCTCCAAAACAGCTACTGCAAACCTGAACATGTGTTAAAATAAACGTCAAACACTTGCGTGTTGGTGAGAAATCAAGTTTAATACAATACATAGATAACAATAAATCTGCGCGCAACACGTGTATGTCTGGTGTTTAACAAGGGTGTAATCAGATTGTGATCAAGCCTAAATAGATCATAGCTCATAGTTCAATCCGTGCTCCCAAATGAGCACAAAAACGAGAAAACATCTGTGCAAGTGTAAACAAAGAAAACCGTAAACGATAGGTCTCCCGTGTTCATCTAATGGATCCATGAAAACTGCGGAATAGGCCGAACAAAGCGGTTAATGATACACACATACGAATAAACAGCCAAGTAAACGTCCTCAACACATGGGATACTGCGCGACTAAAGTTCATAAACAAGTTTAAGACTCAAGTTTGTACGAACACATGAACATCCCAAAACATAAAAAAAATAAAAAGGGATTAGGTACGAGATTACTCACTTGATAAACGATGCGGTGTAAGATAAAGCAAGAACCAACTTTAAACAAGCACAAGTTAACCTAGAATTAAAGATTATCGTTTTAATGATTTGTTTTAAGTCTTGAATATAAGTTAGCATAATTAATAAGTAAATTATTATATATAATATATATTACCGGAAAAGCAGGGCAGAACAGGGAGGAAGACGGAGGCAAAGAGAGAGGAGACGGCAGAGAGAGCAAGGAGCAAGAGAGAATAGGAGAAATTAAGTGTTTTGTGTGTGTAGTGTTAGGAAAATAACATTATTATTTATAGAGAAACCCTATGGAACACAATCCCTAGAAAAAGGGGAAAAGATCTCAAAAAGCAAAAGATTCCCAAAAGCAAAAGATATCAAAAGATATGGCAGCTGCAGGGGACAAGATAAAGCTGACAGGGAACAGTAAACAGGCATGGGCGGGTCAGATAAAGGTACTGGTCAAGCATGGAAAAAGCAGATCTCAAAAGATTATGTCAGTCACTTTTTCTGCCAACCAATGAGGTTGGTGCGCATGCTGCGCCGAAAGTAACTTTTCAGACATAAGATAGGTCAGGTCAACAGCACAGAAGATAAGACATCACAAAAGCAAACGGCTAGATTAAACAGAAGAAAACTCAAAGGGTTTAGCGCGAGAAGGCTAAGGCGCGCCGCGGGAAGAATCACATTTCTTAGCGCGCCGCGGGAAGAATCACATTTCTTAGCGCGCCGCGGGAGGAACTACAATTCCTAGCGCGCCGCGGGAAGAACTATAATTCTTCGCGCGTCGAGGGATGAACTACGATTCTTAGCGCGCTGCGAGAAGAACTACAAATCCTTAGCGCGTCGCGGGAAGAACTACCGTTCTTAGCACGCTGCGAGAAGAATTACAATTCTTAGCGCGCTGCGAGAAGAGTTCGTCTCGCGTATCGCTGGAACAGATGGTCTTCACGCAGGCTTCCTTGAAAGGAGTCTGGCGCGTGAAGCTGCGCAGACAACCTTAGGCGGGAAGAACCAAAGGACAAGCAAAGAGTAAGGAGAGAGGGAAACAAGGCTTAAGGGCGGGACGGCGACAAGAGGGAAAAGAAGGCGGAAAGAGAGAAGAGGGACGGAACGGCGGAAAGAAAGAGAGAGAAAGAGGCGGGAAGGAAAATATATTATTATTATTAAAAGTAAAATATAAGTATAAATAAATATTAAATCATAAAAGAAAGAGATCGGGTCAGAGAAACGGGTACCTGGGTCGGGTCGGATCGGGGCAGATGTCACAAGTCTCATTATCCAACTTCATGCCCACAGAAGCTAACCTGGACATAATTGAGTTGAAATCATTAATGTGACCAGCGACTGAATTTCCCTCGTGCATCCTTGTCATAAACAATTCCCTCATCAAGAACACCTTATTGGCTGCATACGGTTTTTCATACATATTTGACAGAGCTGTCATCATACCACGAGCCGTGGTTTTTTTCATAATATTAAATGCAACGCTCCTCGTCAAAGCCAATGTAATTTTACCTCTAGCCTTCTTGTCCTTTGAGTTCCAAATTGCTTCGTCAGCTTTATCCATTTTATCCGGCTTTTCTTCCAATACCATATCCAAATCATGTTCCCCAAGTAACGCATCTATTTGCATCTTCCACCATGCAAAATCAGTCCCCTCAAACTTTTCGATTCGAACCTTTCCATCTTCAGACATCGCAAACAAGAAAACAAAGGGAAAAAACACCAATAAACAAAACTCTAACCCAAAACCCGTACCTTTCTTGCAACCCGAAACTCATGTAACAAATACCCGAACCACACAATCAAAGCAAACCCGAACAACAAACCGAATCTTGAACACTGACCTTCGGTTCTAGTCCGGCAACAAGAAGCAGCCGACACTACTTCTTTCTTTGATTAGTTGTCGCCAAACAGGAAATAACTTCTACTTTGCAAGACTTTATATCGAAGTGGCTTTCCACGCAAGAAAACAGTTGTTGGTGGCTTAGCAATATTTTTCCCAAATAAAGGAAATCAAATACAATTAAAAAAAATTGATTATCGGAATTACCTTTCCAATTTGACTAGCCAACCAAAATAGAAAATAATTCCTTCTCAAAATATGTGCAGAACAACTCCCAAAGAAAAAAGAAACTTCCTTCGAAAATATAAATATAGCACGACACGTACCACAACCAGAAAACCAAAGCCTTTCCTCAATTGTCTTTGTGCACTCGTGTATTTAACGAACCTTCGCTCTGATGCCACTTGTTAGGTGTTAGACAGAGTCGGTACGCAGAGGAAACACAAACACACACGCACAAACGAAAGCAATAAATAAGAGACATGATATTTTACGTGGTTCAGTCAAGGCGCCCTACGTCCACGAGCTGCAACTAGGGTATTTTTATTAAGCACGGTACAAAAAATTACAATACATGACCATGATATATATAGAGAACAATTAGGTTAAAAGACTTAGGGACCAAGAAAACGTCAATTCGGCCATCCTCCATAATTAAACGGGCCGCCCCCTTTTGCCTTCTAAATTGTCAACCAACGAACCCGACTCAAAGGCCTTCACTAATCCTAACAAAATTTAGGTGTTTGTAAATTGGAGATGAAATTTGAGTGATGGAGGTGGTGTTGTTTCTATAAACCGAATCATTGAGTGGTTAAAATGGTGTTTAGATTTTGGAGAGCTTTCTGCACACCGGTTCCTCGTAGACGACCGACAAGATGAAGACGGAGACCATCGATTCTTCTTCTCCGGCGGTGAAAACCCGTAATCAATTGTGGATGAAGGTAGGAGAAATGGTGGTGGTGGTTGGTGCTAGGTTGTAAGCAACATGTTTTTGGTAGTGGGTGTGCATGTTAAACACTGAAAAACCAGACAATTGGTGGTGTAACGTTTTATGGTTGTGTTTTGTATCATTTTGAGAATATGGTAGGAAATTACGCATCTCAATTTGTTGGTTTTATTGTTATCGTGGATGATGTTGTCTTGCTCAAAATGATATCAGGGTGTTTTGGGATTCCTTATTTAACTACAGAAGAACTTTTTGTCACAAGAACTTATTAACTTATGACTTTTCTAGAAGTTTTTAAAAACAGTGTTTAGATTAGCTTATATGATGGGGAAAGCCATATAACAAAAAAACATTTTTAAATTGTTTTGGGTTTTGATGGTTTGAGGGGTATAATGGTTAATTAGAATAATGTTAATAAGTCACAATTCATTTACTTATAAAAACAACTTCTTTAACTTATTAGAAAAGTTAAGAAGCTATAAGGAGGTTAAATAAGCAATCTCACCCCCCCCCCCCCCCCCCCCCCAAGTTAATGGGGATTTGACAAGTAGTTTTCAATAGAGCTTTATAATTATTAGTATATGTACAATACCCTCTAGTTAATCAAAGGATATGTGACACTGTAGTTGAGATATTGAACAACTAAGGACACCATGTTTTTTTTTCGTTGAGATATTGAACAATTAAGGACACCATGTTTTTTTTCGTAGTCTCAAAATTTTTATAATCTGGATGAACATAACCTACAAATCATATTGAGTGCAAGATTACCTGGATGGGTATACCTTGATTTTCTAGCGAAGAGCGGTTGTGACGTTGGCTGTTCAATTGGTGACAATGTGGTGGTTTACGAACAAGGGTGCCAATGTAACATTTGGGTTTTTCCGTTTCTTGTATTTTTATGTTATACCTGGCCTGGGTTTGTTATTCGGTTAATCCGTATCAATAAAATCGCGTATTTGTTGAGTATCTATGGTGTTATCACATTTTGTTTTGTTATGTTATGTTTAATCAACTACCAAACCTTAAACTCGCTTACTTTGATTCAATATTGCACTTAATTAAAGTCCAGGCGCTAAAAAATGTAAATTAGTTAAATTTATGAATCTCTCCTCTCGCCGTGCTACACGACAAATAGAAACCATACCCGCCGCGATACGTGACGGGAAGGTTTCTGTAACCATCTTGGTCAGTCGCGCTACATCACGGGCATGACTCAGGCACATCGCGATACGCGGTAGACTAATTTTCTGGAATCTTCTTTGTTGGTCGTGTTATGCGACGAGAGAAGCTCCAGCCCATCGCGATGCGTGCGACCGACGGTGATGTAGGCCAAAAATTGTCTTTTTTTAATGAATTCAAATTCAAATCATTTCCAAACGATTTGGGATTCTACATTTCCTTCAAGAAATGTATTTGGATGGTTTTGTGACTTGAATTCGTTAACTTGTTACAAAATTTGATATTATTTAATTTAATTTTGTTCGTTTTCTACCTTAATCAAATGATACACCACATATCGTTAATTAAACGAGTTTAACGACCCCTCTATATAATCTAACTCCCCTCAAGCCTTTCTTATGTTGTTTCATGAATTCTTCACTCTAAATTTTGGTTTTTGGTTCTAATTGCTCAAGTCTTGAAGGGCTTTGACTTTTTGAAAGTCAAAGTTGCTCATCTTCTCGTTTCACCCTTTTCATTTGGTTTTCAGGGTAAGTAGTGAACATGAAAGTTGTTCATTTTCATCATCTAAACGAAAGCCGTCAATTAGTTTTAATGATTGAAGGGGTTTCATTGGTCAGTTTTTACAAAGACTTGTTTAGGGTTTAGGTTAAGAACTAAACTGGAACTTTTCAATTTCACCATGATTGACATGAATTAGCTTCTGATCCTTTTATATTTTATGTTTCACATGTTATTTTGGACATGTTGGACCCGTTTTTTGGTTCTTACCAACATTTGGGCCAAACACGAACCAACACTCGTTTAAATCTTTTAATTTTTATGTTACAATCTCATATACTTGATAATTCTACTTCGTTTTAGCATAATTTTAATTATAGTTATGTTTATTTAAGTTTTAGTATATTTCATTGAGATCAAACAGCTCGCTTATTTCTTGGATTCTTTAATTCTCTCATTAACTCGTCAAAATTAAAAGGTAAGTAATCACATCTCCTTTTAAATATTTTAATTTTGGGGGCTTTATGCGTACAAAAAACCATACTTGTACGACCAATATCTCAACTACAATTCTAGTTATTGCGTAATGTGTATTTGCTCGAGTAATTGTTATATGCTAAATGCGAAGGTGTTTGTTGTAATTTTCGTTGATATCTCATCCTCATCCTCATAGTATGATCATACGCCGCCCGAGTAATTTGGGTAGTACCATGTGAAAAGACATAATTGTTTAAGTCAATTGTTGTAAATCACATTCGCAATGGAATTGTCTATTTTTATATTATTAATAGGGATGTCAGTGAAACCCGAACCCGATGGAAATACCCGAAATTTGACATAATTGGGACAGGTCTTACGCCTTCAATTAGGGTTTGAGAGTGGTTTGGGATTAGTTTTGAAATATTTCGTGGGCTTGTGACGGACATGGGATTTCAAATATACCCGATTACCCGACCTGATTAGCTGATAATAAGAACCCATTTACCCGATTATACACCTAAGTTACCCAATATAATATATATGTGTAGTAGCATAAAGTTCTCCTCTTCTCCCTAAACCTTAATCGGCGGACAATGACACAATCTTACATATAAATCTTAACATCTAGTACATCTACTTCTACATATTCTAAAACTTAAGTATGTTAATTTGTAAGTGATAAGCCACAAATAATCTGATCCGATTCGAGATGGCTAATCTCCCAAGATAGTGACCTTTTGAGCGGGTTAGACTTTAAATAAATAGAGAGAACAAGACATAATTTTACTTCATAATTTTCTTTTTTTATAATCCAACAATATATACAGCCTTATATAGGCTTACAAATAAGACAATAAAATAACTAACATTGAAGAAACGTGGATCTACTCACTGGTAGCAGATCTACTTCCCTCGGGTGTGATTATACTATTTCACCGATGGTTCTTCTGGGTCTGTGTTCTTCCACCTACAAAATGAACAGCGCCGTTACTTACCCCTCAGAAAGGGACAGAGGGGTCCTCTTTGGGGTAACCCTCCGGCGTGAGAATCAGTATATTGTGGAGAAGATGATAATGAGTGTAAAAGAATCTCAAGAGTATTGCTGAATAGCTGAATACCCCTCTGATTGTGAGACTGTCTGTTTGTATGTAACTGACTGTCAGTGAAAGTAATTCAATATGATTGAATGTGTTATCACTGCTTGTAACTGTCAATGATTGAGTATGAATGTGTCATCAAAGTGGAGTTGATGCTGTATTTATAGTGCTAGGGTTACCACCGGTTGGGCTCAACCTCGTTGGCTTCCTCCATCACACTGCGCCACATGTCCTCTGGGACACCTGGCGCTTTCTCATTGGTGCAATCACGTGGTAACACATGTGTCATGCTGAGTTGTCGACCTTTCATTTGGCAGCTGTTAACATCAGCATATTCCTTACTCCTTAAAAAGATGCCTTCTGGAAGGTTGTCTGACGTGCACAAATCAAGGTTGCCCTAATCCTGATTTGGATAATGGACGAGGTTGATTATGCGCACGTGTGATATGCGACCATCCTGAGGATGCGCGAGGTCTTCTCTTTATTCTCACGCGCAGATATTTCATGCGCAGATGTGATATGCACGAGCATGTGATATGCGTTGCGCGCTGATGCGTTGCGCGCATATGTGATGGTGCGAGCATGTGTGTCTTATCTCACGCGATCGCGGGTAAGATGGATATTTGACCTTACTGATTTTTGTCTTTTAATGGGGGTTTTGTCGTTTTCCTGTTGCTTCCATCGTTGCGCGAAGTTCTATCCATTTGGTTGAAAACGAAGGGTCCCAAACACGTGGTTAGTTGGTGGTGACGTGCGCCGTAAACGTGTCAGACGTTTCGTGTGCTCGAGGTGCTACAGTTGCCTTTCACGTCCCCTCACACAGCTGTCCCGAACACGTGTCGCGCTCGCATTGGTTAGCACCTGCGAGTGGGGGCGCGTCTCTGTTCCGTGGCAGGTCGGTTATGTCCCCTCAACAGTGTTAGGGACACGTGTCGCGCCCTCGTTGGCTTGCACCCGCGAGTGGGGGCGCGTGAAATCCGATCAGCTGCCACATTGTCTCTCTCCTGGGCCTATAAAAGGAGGCCTTAGGAAATTTTTTGTCTTCATCTTCATTGTTTCAAATTTTCTATTTTCTGCCTTTCATATTCTGAATTGAGTGTATTCTTCTTTTCGTTTTTTCGAGTTATCTGCTGCTGCAGTTGTATGTCTGATAGTTCAGACTCGTCTAGCCCCTCAATCACCTCTGTTGCCTCTCGAAGACGCCGTGTGAAGTCTGTGGTGATGTCGACATTGAAGCAAAAGGGGAAAGGGAAGAGGGTTGTTGAGACAACATCGGAGGAAGTAGGGAGGACCAAGGCCACCAAAAGGTGGAATGAAATCCTCTGCAAATTGAAGCAGGCCGATCTCGACAACCTCATCGCCTCTCAGGGGTTTCCCACCCTGTTTGGCTGCATGTTGCCTAGGTCCGGGCAAACGGCGGCGGACCCGCCTGCCGGCTATATTATCCCTATATAGCCACTTTTTCACCCACTGCAACCTTCGTCTCCCGATGACAAGGTTTGTGGGTGCACTGCTGAAGTTCTATGGGATTCATATAGTTTGGACTCTGTGCGCGTGACTCACTTTGAGTTCATGTGCAAATCCCAGCGCGAGGAACCCACTCCTCGTCGCTTTCAATATTTTTACAAGCCCAAGATCCCAGGACAATTGGATCTCTTTCATTCCTCGCAGTCAGAAGGTGAAGTGCTCCACTGTTTCATTCAAGAGCCTTCATGACTGGTCTGAGAGGTTCTTTTACATAGGGCTGGTGTGATACCCATCCGTATGACCATGCGCTCTATCTCTTCTGCGCCTGCGATGAGGGTGTCCATCAAGAACCCGACTGGCGCCTGGGTTAAGAAACTGACCGCCGAGCCATCCCCCGCGAAGAAAATTTGCGAGGAGGCGCTGGTGGGGGTCGGCATGAGTAAGCTATGGGCCGACAGCGCGCTTGAGCCCGTTATCCAAGTCGACGGGTTGTGTAAGTTTATTTCATTGCTTTATTTATTTTTTTCTGCGCGAACATAATTCTTTTGCTGATATCACTTGACTTGTTTTTGCCCTGTCACCAAGGATTATGTCCTTGCCGCTTATGATGAACAAGTGGAGGGGTGGCTCCGTCGCGCTTGCGCTGGGGAAGTTGGTTTCCCAGATCGCTTCGATGACATGTTCATCCCAGTGGATCTGGAATTTGTCTTTGACAGTGACGCGCCTGGTAAGCCTTCGCGCTTATGCTCATTCCTTTAGAATACCCAAGTTTATTAACAGTTCTGTTGGTTGTTTTTGCAGATGCGCTTGAAAACTACGAGCTGGAGCTCGCGGAAGAGGAGGAGGAGGAAGAGGAGGCGCCCCTACTAAAGCGCAAAGCTAAGGGGAAATCTGGCGCAGGGGCCAGTAAGAAACAGAAGAAAAATGACACCCCTGTTGCTCAATCCCCATGCTCAAACGAAGGGACCTAAGGAAACCCAGGTGTTTACCACCAAGGTTTCTTAGCTTCCCTGCCTGTGAGAGTGGGCAGACCTCCTGTCCACTTGAGGTATGGTGGCGTCACCTCCTCCGTTCGCGCGGCTGAAGAGAGAAGCAGTGCCGCGCCTGCAACAGGTATACTTTGTTTATCTTCATCTGGTCTGATTGTTATTAAACCTTTGCTCCTTTGAATGTTTGCAGAACCGGCGACGGTAGCAGATCAGTCACAGGCGCCACAAGGTGCTGAGGCTTGCGCCGGGGACTGCTTCGGAGTCCCCTGTTCTACCCTCTGAAAAGGGTAGAATGAACTTTATGGCGATGTTCGCCGCGCGAACAGAATTGCGCCAAGGTATGTTTTGCACACTTGTCTTCTTTATTTTTCTTTTGGATTCAGTCATAAACCATTTTTCCTTGTTGATTTGTTCATAGGAGTTGTAGCTGGCGTACAAGTTGCTGGCGACACTCCTGGCGCCGTTGGCGGCACCGCTGGTTTGGTCCTGCTCCTGCTAGTGCTGATTCTCCCTTATTGGGGTACAAAGGAGCAGGAAGCCGTATTGCGCGCCGAACTGGCGGCGTCGAGACCTCCCTCGCCTCCCTCCTACGCGCAGCCCTCTCCGCGAGGCTGGTTTAGAGCCCCCAGGTCGCAGGAGAAGAGGCCTATTCAAGAAGATGAGGAGGATGAGGGGGCTCAAGCTGAGGACTCCTTGGGAGACCGCGCCAGCCCTGCGATGCCACAAGCCTTCGCAGCGCATACTTCTGGTGGGGCTGGCGCTGACTTTTCTGCTTCATCCCCGCAGGTATGTTTTAATTTGTTGCTCCGCTGCGCGTACCTCCATATTAAGTATGTTTATGACTTAGAACATTTCTTGTGTTTTGTAGGAAGGTGACCCACGTTTATCGCCCGAGATGGAATATTAATGAAGACAGTTCCTTCCAATCCATGGGCGTATGCGGGAGGACTTCTAGGCTCATGCCGTGCCTCTACTGAAAGGAGGTATCAGGAGGAGCGCACCCGCGCTGACTTGCTCAACGATCACATTTTCGCTGGGTCAGCTTTCTTTACTTGCCTCCCAAGAGCTTCATCGCGATTATATTAAAGTACGCGATGCTCTTGTGGCAGCCCAGCAAGAGGCCTAAGGTGGCCTCCTGGAACCTTTCTGATGCTCGCGCACGAGCTGAGAAACTCCAGGCGGAGCTCAGCGAAAACCGAGGCAAGTGCCAACACCGCCTATATTAAGCGCGGGCATGAGCTCCAAGCTGCGCGGGAGAAGCAGCAGTTGGCGGAGGCCGAAGTTGCCAAGTACGCGCGTAGAGTGCGTGTCTTGGAACAACAGCTGAGGCGCTGTGACCAAGCTTTCGTCCAGAGTATCACTGAAAAATCATCACTGGAGAGCGAGGTTGCGCGCCTGAAGAGGGAGTTGGCGGGCCGCGCAGGCCGATAGAGATGAGGCCTTGGCGACGGCGGCGTCCAGCCAGGAAGCACTTGGTGCTGCGCAGGCGGAGAAAGAAAAAATTTTGGCGGCTAGCAGCGTCTGATAAGGAGGAGCTAAAAAAGACTAAGGAAACTGTTGAGTTATTAAACTCCCAGGTTCCTGTCCTCGAGACGTCTGTTGCTGGCCTCGCGCAGGATCGCCAATGGCTGGTGTCACAGGGCATAACTCGCTGCGCTTTGGCGATGAAATATTCCGCCGGATTCAGGCCCTTGTGATGGACTGCAATGCGCCCGCGCGCTTGGTGGGCCGAGCTGAAGGGTTTACGGATGGGTATGAAATATGGCATCCTGAAGAAGAACCCATCCGAGTACCCTTACAAGAGCGACGCGGCCTGCGCGGACATGGCCGCAGTGGGGGAAAAGTATATGAATACTCCCATCCCCATCCTTATGCAGGTACCTTGACCTTATGAGTTTTACTTGATTAATTTTCCAAGTGTTTTGTACTCAATACTTTTCTATTGATTTTGCAGATAGCTGCGCTTGCTGACCAGCCCGACCTCGGCGCGCTAAAGAAGTTGCTCGATGAATGCGAGAGGGCTGGTAGCGATGATGGTGGCGCGGGGGATGTTGCCCCTGCCAGCGGGCTCTGGCGCTGCGAAAAAATCTGCTCATGACACCGTCGTGATAGAAGACTCCAATGAGGAGGAAGACTTGACTATGGTCAGTTCGGAGATGAGGAGCAGGCCACGCCAGATGCCGCGGGAGATGATGAGGGTGATGAAGTGGCTGACGTCGACGTGGAGACTTGAGAAGCCCTTCATCAAATTTTGTATATTTTTTTTTATACTTGTAATTTGTAACTCATCATACTTGTAAATTTCAATGCATGGAATGAAACTTGTTTTCTCTTTTCACATCTTGCGCATTTCCATTCATCTCTTCATGTTTGCTTGTATAGATATAAGATAATGCTTGCACGTTAAAATAAGAACAATGTTGTAAGGAAATTATTCACTTAACCTCTGTTCTATTTTGTTTGTGGTTTCGCAGTATCTTGTTTATGCTGACATGCGCGCTAACTTTTCATTATTCCTTTTTTGCGCGTCGTTGTCGCGCGTTTTTTTATATGGAAGTAGAGTTTAGCCATTACATGTCAGCGTGTGTTACCAGATATCACTATGATTCCGGCGCGCGACCTCGACCTGAGACCTTAACATGATATGGCATGTACTTTGCCTTAGTTGTGTTTAAGGATTTTTATGATCAGGCTGCGCGGGATGTAAGATGGAAGTTTGTGAGTGTTTTGAGCTAAGGCTCTTTGTTTTGGGCTAAGGCCCTGACGTTTTTAGAGTTAAGACTCATTAACGTGTTTGAGCTAAGGCTCGTAAGTTTGGGCTAAGCCCTGGCGTTTTAGAGTTAAGACTCGTTAACGCGTTTGAGCTAAGGCTCGCGCATGTATGTTTTACTTCGCTTTATTTTGCTTTGAAGTCAATATAGTTGTTGTCATATTGCTCCAAATTAAATACAGGA